>NC_056729.1:947900574-947953074 GCF_019279795.1 Protopterus annectens
TATGAGTTCACTTTTGACATGTAATGCACATATATGGCAATGTAAACTCTACCTGGTACCTGTGGACAGTAGTATGCCAGTAGGTAAGTCTGACACTCCATCAGTTGCCAGACAGTGTGTAATGGATAGGGGTTGATATCCAATGTATTTTCAAAGCACCTGGCAGTGTCCATGATTTCCATGTCTAATGTACATGTCATCTATATTCCACTTCCTGTAAGAGAAGGTATTGTGGTAAGTACACACACTCACATGTATACCCATTATTTTTATTTTACATTTGTTGACTGGGGAAGTCCTGCTGTGCACAGAGGCACATTTCAGCAGCGGCCTGGAGAGAAAATCTTCAGTACATGCACAACACAGCTAAGCTCCAAAACCAGCTCCAATTATAAAATAAATAAAGGAAACAAAAACAATTGAACCATAGGCACTATATACCATTGTATTTATTAAAAATGGTGACTGCTTTTGTCCAGCATAAAACAGAACTTCATCAGATACTATTCTACACTACATCCACTTCTTAAGTAGTAAAAACAATTACACTCAATCAAAACCAGTTAACCATTTAAAGTCACAGTACTGTATTTCAATCCTGTAAACTTTAAAGTGTACTTAATACAAATCACCTTATTCAGCTAACTTAAAAACGAGCACAAAAACCAAGTAAAAAGCAGCTCTACGGGTAGAAACACTCAGTCCAGGAATCACAGGTGTGGTACAACCAGAAATAAATTGAAGTTGAATAACTTTAATAAATAAAAACAGAAAAATTAATCAAGCGCTTTCGCCTGGTTCCTACCAGGCTTTATCAAGATACTACTCAGTCAAAAGTAAAGCCATTTTATATCATCATACATACATCAGGTGATCACTTAATTGACCACTCCTAACATTAATTATGATAATTAGTTCAAAGTTTAGACATTTTCAAGATATTTTTAAAGTATTTTTTAAAGTATTTTTAAGGTGTTAAAATATTTGTTCTCACTGCAAGTCAATAATGCTACAATAACACATTGTTTTAAAAACTATCTAGATACCTTATGTATCAAAAAAACTTATAAAAATAAATACATATAAGTAGTTGATGCAAACCACTAATAATTCATGTAGTATATTAAGTAACAATGTTTTAAAAATGCAAATGCTAAGACCAAATATTAAAAAAATATATACATATATGTACTTAAAATATTCTAAGTATAAATCCTTGTAGTAAAAACATGTACTTCTGGTTGAAAGTTAATAGCGTAAAGTAAAAATTCATCATTAACTAACTGCCTGTTAATTACCTGGCATTTGCAAAACAGTTTTTTGTTTACTCATAGTTTCTCTCTATTAAGTTTCAGTGCACTTGCTATACTGATGCTATCATTTAGACCTGGGGGTCTTGCTGCATTTAATTTCAATTGCCACAAAAGTTCTTTATGCTCTAGACGAGTCTCCCAGTCCCCTCCTCTGAGATCCTGGGTGACCTGGTCTAGGACAAGGAATTTTAAATGCATGTTGATACATTGCATTGAATGCTTGAAAAAAGCATTAGTATCTTTCTTTTTACTAATTTCGTATACATGCTCATAGATCCTTTTTCTTAGTGGCCACTCGGTCTTGCCAACATAAAAACTGTGACACTCTATGCAAACACCGAGATAAACCACCCCTTTTGATGCACAATTAAAATATTTTGTTGTACTAATCTTAAAGTTCCTAGAGGGAATGTGTAAACTATTACTGTTGTATATGTGTACACACTGGTTGCATGTGCCACATTTGAAGGTACCTACTTTATTAGAAAAATGTGAATGTGTTTTTCTGTTATTCTTATTCTCAAATAGGCCATTTAAATTAATATCTCCCTTTCTTGTGAATCCAGGCTTGGCGGGTACAATTTTATTAATATCCTCCTGTAATGTCAACACTGGCCAATATGTCAAAATAGTCTTTTCCACCTGTTGGGAGTCCCTAGTGAATGTATACACACAGTTGTTGTGTGGCGATTGTTGGTCAGCCTCTTGAATGTGCTCTAAAATCTTGCCTTTACCAAGTAATGGTGGATACTTAGATTCCCTGTTGTCGAGAACCTCTTTTGCTAAATTATCCACAAGATGGACTGGGTAGCCTCTCTCAAGAAAGAGTTTTTTTTAAAAAGTCAACTTCTTTAAGAAATAAATCGTGAGTACTTGACATCCTGGATGCCCGGATGAGTTGACCTTTTATTATACCCTTTTTCTGATAAAAAGGGTGCCCACTATCAAAATGTAAGAATGTGTTGGAAAAAGTCATCTTTCTATATATTTGGGATTGGAAAAAATTGTTGACATAATCTTTAAATAAAAAACTATCCAAATAATGTAAAGAATTTTTGCTCACATTATGTGTGAAAGCCAAAAAATCTGTAGTGGAATTAATGTATGTGATGAAATTTAAAAAACTGTCCATGTCACCATCCCATAATATACAGATGTCATCCAGGTAACATTTGTAGTAAGTAATATGCTCAGCCCAACCAGATGAAAAGATGTATTTATTTTCCCAATAGTATAATACTATGTTCGCGTACGTTGAGGCACATGGAGCACCCATCGCTACACCTTTCTTTTGCCGGAATACTTCTCCATTAAAATAGATGAAGTTATTCTCAAGAACTACTTCCATAAATTCCACTATTAGCCTAACCGTGTTGTTACTTAGATCAGATCGTGTTGTCAAAATTTCATTAAACCAGTCTATTCCTATTGAGTGAGGAATACTGGGAAATAGCTCTATGATGTCAATAGTTACCATTAATATCCCTGGGTTGTAAAAATTTTGTTGGACATCATTAAGAAATTCCCAGGAGTCTTTACAAATAAATTTTATGGTTGAAACACATTTTTTTAGTGTCTGATCATTATATTTCCCTAGAGGCTCTGTAATACCCCCGGCTCCTGCTACTATAGGTCTGAATTTTAAAGGGTTCAGTCCTTTGTGGACTTTTGGAATCCCAAAAATTACCGGGATCCTAGGTTTTGGGACATGCAAATAGTTGTGTAATTTCTCATTAATAGCACCTTGCATCAAATTATTCATTAACATAAAGTTGATCTTAGAGTACACAATGTTCACTTCATTCCTAGAAACGAATTCATAAGTGTCAGCATCCTGTAACAAAATATGAATATATATTTCGTATGCCCAGTTGTACATTAGAACAACACCACCACTTTTATCAGGTTTCATTACCCTCATACCCTCCTCTTTGAGTAAATTAGTTAGCTGATATAGATGGAAATCAAAGTGATCAGATGGTTGGTTTGCACTAAGTGCATGTTTCTTTCTTAGATCCATTTCCACTAATTCCTCAAAAATTCTTAAGGTGGGGTGGGTGGGGGGTTAAAAGTACTACACCTTGTGTTTATGTAGTTAGTTGAAGATTGCCCTTTAAAAATTAATGCAAGATTTAGTCTCCTGATGAATAATTTGAGTTCTACTAGTGTTTTGGATAAATCCATGGTGCGCAGGGGAACAAAGTGAAAACCTCTGGTAAACAACTCAAAAAAGTCAGAGGTTGGTGTAATTTCCGTAAAGTTGTAAATGGTATAGTTGTCCTTAGTTGCCACCTCGTAATTACCACTAGATGAGTCCCTATCAACATCGTCATCATTAACTAAACCAACTTCGTTGGAATCAGTTACCTGCGTAATCTGCTCCAATTCTGTTGGTAGAACGTTGTATTCCTGCCCCCTGGTCTGCCCTGGGGATACTGAAAAACCTGATGTTGATTTTTGTTATTGTCTTTTTGAGCCAATCGCTCACTTCCCCTGGGTGGGTCTGCTAATGGGGTATTAATGTTCTCAGTGTTTTCAGCAATGTCAGTTCTCCCTTCATCATTAGAAGTATTACGTTTAAATTTTCCTGGCAACGGGTAAGCCCTCCCATCCCTGTATTCAATCAAGTCACACTCCAACTTTCTTATCTTATGACTGACTATCTTAACGCAATGTTGGTCCACTTCATTAAAAACGTTATCATAACATTGTTTAATACTAGGAAAGTTCTTGTCTTTGACGAAACTGTCGTTTAATATTGTTAGTTCATTCAATAAAAAGTTAGCTTTAGTTTCATAATCTTGGATCATGACATCCAACATTTCCAAACCAGTTTTATCGAACAGTTCCACCAACTTCGTATATAAGTTGGAGCCCAGCACAGCGTTGTTTTGAAACTTGAAACAACGTAGTCCTTTCGGGATATGTTGCACACGAACACACTCTCTCAAATAGTCTATCTCCAGTTGCATGCTCTTGTAAGCGTATAATTTATCATTTAGTTTATCAAAATCACGCTCCATACAATTGTAATGCTTTTGAGAACTCAAACCAGTAATAAAAGAAAATTGCTGCTCAGTCCAAGCATGAAAGTTAAAGTCCTTACGCTGGCCACCATTCCCGTTGACCCAGCTCGATTGCACTCTGGCTTGCTGTTCCTGAAGATCGGTTCTGACCAATAAAATCTCATCAGGAGGTGTCGCTCTTAACATGCCATTTGGCTCCCTTAGTGGTGGTGGCGTACGCTTCGTATTCAGCCCTTGTTGTTGGTTACCAGGTAGCGAGGAAGTGCAGCTAGCATTGCGTGAATTTAATAGTTTATTCATTTGTGTTAACAACGATAGAACTTGGTTAAATTCTCCGCGTGAAACTGGAACATCATCTGGTTCATTACGGAGTAAAATCGGTGTGTTTAAAAAATCAGCCTGGTCCAAGTCTTCTGCCATGGAGAAACGAGACTAATCCAACTAACTTAAAAACGAGCACAAAAACCAAGTAAAAAGCAGCTCCACGGGTAGAAACACTGAGTCCAGGAATCACAGGTGTGGTACAACCAGAAATAAATTGAAGTTGAATAACTTTAATAAATAAAAACAGAAAAATTAATCAAGCGCTTTCGCCTGGTTCCTACCAGGCTTTATCAAGATACTACTCAGTCAAAAGTAAAGCCATTTTATATCATCATACATACATCAGGTGATCACTTAATTGACCACTCCTAACATTAATTATGATAATTAGTTCAAAGTTTAGACATTTTTTAAGATATATTTAAAGTATTTTTTAAAGTATTTTTAAGGTGTTAAAATATTTGTTCTCACTGCAAGTCAATAATGCTACAATAACACGTTGTTTTAAAAACTATCTAGATACCTTATGTATCAAAAAAACTTATAAAAATAAATACATATAAGTAGTTGATGCAAACCACTAATAATTCATGTAGTATATTAAGTAACAATGTTTTAAAAATGCAAATGCTAAGACCAAATATTAAAAAATATATACATATATGTACTTAAAATATTCTAAGTATAAATCCTTGTAGTAAAAACATGTACTTCTGGTTGAAAGTTAATAGCGTAAAGTAAAAATTCATCATTAACTAACTGCCTGTTAATTACCTGGCATTTTCAAAACAGTTTTTTGTTTACTCATAGTTTCTCTCTATTAAGTTTCAGTGCACTTGCTATACTGATGCTATCATTTAGACCTGGGGAGTCTTGCTGCATTTCATTTCAATTGTCACAAAAGTTCTTTATGCTCAAGACGAGTCTCCCAGTCCCCTCCTCTGGGATCCTGGGTGACCTGGTCTAGGACAAGGAATTTTAAATGCATGTTGATACATTGCATTGAATGCTTGAAAAAAGCATTAGTATCTTTCTTTTTACCTTATTCAGACCTGGAAAAGTATTGACAGCCAATTCATATTGCCATTCAGTTTATTATCTAAATGTAATTCACTATCATCTCCTGTTTAATTATCGAAAATATTTTTAAAGCCTGACATTTCACATTGTGCATGTGTAAAGCATTACATACTTATTTCTCACAGATAGAATGTAAATGCTTTCTGATTCTTTCTTGCATCTCTCTACTGGTTTTCACAATGCAAACTACAAAGCAATAATCACATTTTGCCACTTAAATAACATAAATAGAATTATGTCTATATGTTTGGTATAACATGCATGTTGTCATCTAACCATTAACTGGCAGTTGTTTGACATTTTTATTAGTATTATACTCTTCTTTCTTACTGTAGCCTTTTGCAAATTTAAAGTATGTATTTTGTGTGTAGCTTTCCTCCATGGGCCTCCACTGAAAGGGGGCATTGTGCTTGGACTATCCCAGTAAACAAATCCTAAGATCTAATAAATAAATCTGTCATTAGTCCCATAAATTCTTTCAATAACTGGATGCAAAGAATAGGGACTGTATATCTGTATTACCTGTGCATAGCACAAATAAAAATCTCAGAACTTTTAATAGTGCTTAACTGTCCACACTTATTGTATCTATCCAATTCTAATACATTCTGAATGTTTTGACCTTTTTGATAAAAAAAAAAAAAAAAATGGGATGCTCAGTAATAACACTGGCCACCACAGAATTGCTTGTCAAAACTTTCGGCATACTACTTTTATATCCTATTTCTCTTATCTACTTCATTCATACCTTTTCTATCCTTATATGTTTTTATCATTCACTGTATAGTACCTATTTACTTGTACCACCTTATTTCACACTAGGTATATTGCATAAACATTTCACATCACTTATATTATTGCTAATTTGCACATTTTATCCAATGCAAAAATATATTTTTTACTGCTACTATTTATGCTTTCTTTGCGGTAGAACACAAAATATATAGAAAGTATATAAATGTATTTCTGTTGTAAATGTGTCTTTAAACTATGTCAGATGTAACACTGTGTGCATATATTTCAACCACTTAGCTGAAGAAATCTGGACAAAGCCAAAATTATGAGGGGGTGGAGACAAATGCCCCAAAATAGGGACACATTTTAAATATTATGCTTATAAACTTAGAACGTTGCTAGAATAGCAGATTTTGACCTAGCAAGCATTTTCTGAAAGATCTAAAATCAGATGTATGTCATTATCTTATGACTTCAGGCCTCAAAGGTTTGCTATAAAACCACAAACTGTATAAAGAACAGACCAAAAATATAAGGGAAAAATCTGGAAAGTTGAGAGGTATGCTGTGGCGATTCTTCCCCTGTGCCTTCTCTGAAAATGGGATTTTTGCCCGGTACAACTTTTCCGGTAAACAAAAACAAATATAAAAAATAAATAATGCAAATTATCCCATAATGAGATCAGTTGTTACTAGCATGTCTCTGAATTGCATTTTCCACTATTGTGGAAAAAGTCCTTTGTGTCTGAGTTCTTGCCACCTTTGGGTGATTCTTTATAAATCCCAGAATGTCTTTATTGTGTTGTAATTACATCAGAAGTAAAATTGTTATATATATTTATACAAAAAATTATTTTTTTGCTTGTAACATGCAGTATTTCAAACTCTATGGTCAGACACAGACAAAGAAATGGTTAGCTTCAACAATGAACTGCATTAAAGCCTTAAGAATTGTAATTATAGGCACGTTTTATATCTGTTTGTCCTACCTATGATATTTGCATTATGACCTCTGAAGAGGAAATTGATATATGACCTTTATACATATGTAAGAATGCAGGAGTTCATAGGCTTTACAGTGTCACTGTCCATCATTTTGCAATATATTCAGTTTCCACTGGCTTCTGCTCAGGGTGCAGAATGCAGCAGTGATCCACTATGTATCGCTTCTGAGCTGTCATATATTTGTGTAGACTTTTTTTTTCACAAGTAACATTCTGTAGATCAAACTCCATCATTGAACTCAGCCAGACTGGTTGTATCAAATTCAGCACTTAATTGTGTTTAAATCCCTGAGAGCAGAATTACAGTATTAGAATTGAAATCGAAATAAGTTCTTCTACACCAAGGTACCAAATGTGCTTTCACAGTCACAGTCTAGCATTTTACATTATACTCGGTTTCCATTGGGTGGCTATATGACTTCTGCTCTAAAAGCAGAAAACACCACTGGTCTCACTATATCTTTAATGAGTTCTTAGGTTCTTACATACTTACTAGGCTATTGATCCAGGAGGATCTTCAGTGACATAGCAATGCATTCCCAAGAAGTTTATTAGCCCTAGTATTTTAAGTATGATTAATCCAGAGTGCACTCTATTATAAATATAACTAAGAGGGGTCTAGCTAGATATTTCCATTTTACCCCTATCCTAAGGGATAATGGTGCTAAACCAGGGGTTAACTTGCAGTTTCACATATATTTGTCCAGACTACACTTGAGCAGATTAAGGGCAGCACTTTGATTTAAGTGGTGAGGGAGACAATTCTATAACAGAAATATCTCTGTTAAACATATCCACCCCTCTAGTGTCTTCTATTTAAGTTGCAGAAGAGACTAAAATCTTTTTTGTTCCATATTCTTAGCAATGTGCTTCAATTTTTCTTTTCTGTTTTTTTAAATACCTTTATTGATTTGTTACCTGTGACACAGGCACACTTACATTTATATAAAAGTAATTAAACCATGTTAACAAGTTCACATTTTCAAACATTATACATCACATATATTATTCTATAAAATATAATCAATCCAACATTACATAAATAGTTCAGTTCCTGCCTTCTCCAAAATCCCATTCCTCCTCCAAAACACTTTTGTGCATGTATTATTCCTCCAATTTCCATTGTTTTTATGTAATCTACTCCAACCCCTGTCTAAAGATCCCACTTTCTGTTCTTTTATCTCTGTTACAATATTCACACTTCATGTAAGGTTGGTTTAGACTTTGATTTCCATTTTCTAGTAATTGCTTTTTGACAGATGCAATGATTAAACTTAACAGGGCATTACCATGTGTAGGCAATTCAAGTCCTGTATCCAAGCTTAAAAAGATAATTTCTTTAGTTACATTCAGTTACACTCATTTCCTCTCTCTCCCAATCAACCTTCCTTCAGAAAATATTATCAACTATAACTCCCCCTGCTATCACTAGGGAAGAAGTTCTTAATGCTCTCTCTAAGGCCAGGAACACTGCATCAGTGGACTCAGACAATACTCTAGGATGCCTTCGAAATAGCATGAAATATCACCTACCAGGCCCCCTGAAATTGGTATTCAACTGTAGTCTCCAAACAGGCTTCATTCCTCATGAATGGAGAACAGCAAAAGTCATCCCTCTACAGAATGGTAGGCCATCTACAGACCATGGACACTACAGACACGTAGGTCTCACCCTCATATGCAAAGCATGGAAATAATTATCATGGAAGTGATCAGGAATGACATAAGAAATCCCCAGACACTGGACACAACCCAATTTGGTTTTATCAGGGGGCAGGCCATGCCTACTCAACCTGATGGTCATCTTTGAGAAGGTTACCAAAGGAATGGAGGAGGACAAAAAGGTACACACTGCCTACCTTGACCACACCAAGGCATTTGACACAATGCCCACCTTGTCATTATTGACAAACTCAAGATGTTAGGGTCAAACCCTTATGTCACTTGGTGGATAGCCAGCTGGCTCTTAGGCAATGCCCAGGAAGTTAGAATTGGAGAGTCCACCTCTACAAAGAGGCCAGTCACAAGTGAAGTTCCTCAGGGATTGGTCCTGGGACTGCTCCATTTTGGCATTTACTTCTCTGAAGTCAAGACCAATGTCAGTGGCCTCTGGTTAACTAAATTTACAGATGATCGCAAATTAGGAGCTGTCATTGAATCCCCCACTGACACAAGTTTTCCAGGAATGGCTGACACAAACAATTGGTGTCAGAGTCATGGACTAAAACTAAATACCAAGAAATACATAATAGTATCCTTTGGGAAGTCATCCACCCCTGATAACTATCATATTAACAACACACCCCTAAGCATTGACTAGTAGTCAGGGACTTGAGGACACACATAGATAGTAATCTAGCCTTTGACCATCACATGTCTACAGTAGTGAGTAAATCATTCTGTATTGTGCAACTTATAAACAAAGGTATGGTATCTAGGTCCAAGGAAATCATTATTCCACCATATTCAGCATTCATCAGACCTGTCATTGAGTACAATGCCCCCTTTGGTATGTACCTAACCAGACATATCCAGAAACTGGAACATCCACAGAGGTTCCTCTCTAAAAAAAATATACAGTGTAAGTAACATGTCCTATGCAGACTGCCTCAAGGCCCTATCCCTGTATTCTGTCTCCTACAGACTACTAAGGGGAGATCTAGGCCTGGCATACAAGGCATTGTAAACCTCACTCTGATGGAGCTCCTGCATATCTGCAAAACAAACATCATCAGAATTACCTATTCTAAAGGCTTAAACCTTGCCTATGATATAAATAGGACCTGCTTAAGAAACAGGTATGTATACCAGAGACAGGCAACCCCATCCATGTGAAGCAGAGTTTCTCCCTAACCCAATTCATGTGTAACTTGGACAGTTGGATGTAGAGGAGGAAATTCATCCCTGATTTGGCCACTATGTCTCTAATGGACACAGGCAGCCTGTAAATGGTTTATCTCCCAAGCCACTGATTGTAAATGTTTCATGTCCAAATCCCTAGTTACACTTGTCAAGGGTACCAGAACTTGTCAGAGATTTGGGATGCATGGGTAAGTTTTAAAAGGCCCTTGTGGATGTTAACCTAGTAAACACCCATGAACTTATTTGCTCACGCAGAATTCTTGAATGAGCACTCTGCAGGGAATTTTTAAAGTCTGACAATTCATTACACTCCAAGAACATATGCTCCCAGGTACCTTCTCCTTCTCCATTACACCTCCAACATTTGCAATCTACCTGAGGAAAATTCTTTGGAGTCTGCTTAGGGTATAGAAATATCTGTGCAAATACTTGCAGGCAAACATCCTAAATCTTCTCGATTTTGTTGCATATTTGGGAGCAATACATATGTCCTCCCATTGTTTCTTTGTGAATTGCTTATCTAATCTCTCTCCCCAATCCTTTCTGACTTCCACTAATTGATTCCTATAGTTATCATTTAATATTTTATATGTTCAACTAATTATCATTTTTAACAGCATCTGATGTTCTAGATTCAAATAAAAACTCAACCAGCACAGGTCTTTTGTTTAGGATTCCCTATAACCTTTTTACTTTTCCTATACTGCAATAGCAACCCCTGATAGGAAATGCAATCTCTAGTCTGCAGTCCAAATGTCTTAATGGCCTCTTCCCATTCTGTTACTTTTCCCTCTCTATTTGTTCCCAGTACCTTGGTTCCTTTGCCAGTTTCTTCCAATAAATTCCAGCCCCTTCTTGTGTATTTCCTGTACCCCAAATTTAGTCATCTCTATTGGCAGAATCTCTTTCTCCATTCTGGTGTTGCTTTAGTTCTTAGTGTACTTTCTGATACTTTATGAATATAATATTCTGTATGACTGTTGTTATTCTCCTTAAAGATCTGCATTCAAAATCCCATTCTTTCCCTGTCTCTTGAATTATCTCCCCTCTACATTATCATCCCTTTCCAGTTTGAACTGTAGCTTTCTGCTTGTGGTATGTATAAGAAACTTAACTGTCTAGCTTTAAAGTATCCCTTCAAGACTTCCAAGAAGGCTGTACATTGAGCAACAGCTTAACTCTGTCTCTCCCTGTGTGAAAACAGAAACTCAGCAGAGAAAGCCAGTGGACTTACAGTTCTGGGTAAATTTCAATGACTAGCTAGAAGTGCACTGCCTGGATGCCAGGAAAAAAGAAATACAGAGGACCTGAAAGAAAATCAGCCACAAAAGGTGAGGAAAAACACTGACTGGGAAGAGTACTGCAGCTATTCAGCAAAAAGGAGTGCAAGCTCCAGACATGACTTTCAGCAACCTAGAGGAAAGTATAAGACAACTGCACACAGACCAAATTAAAATAAATGATGGAGTATATCAACTTAAATAACAAAAGGCTGGAAAAATGGAAGAGGCGTTAAACAGATATTCAGATGAGGTGATAACATTTCAAGAATCAATAGTCAAAAATGAAGAAATGTCTGGGTGAATATGAGACTGTTCAAGAAGAGATGTTTCAAAAAATAACAGAATTAGAGGACAGGGCCCATAGGGAAAACCTGAGATTTTCTGCTGTACCAGAAAAGAAGGTAGACTAGTGAGGAGAGGAGGTTGGTTGTGAGTTATTATAATTGGTAAAGAAAAAGTAAGTATGTTGAGTAGATTGTGGCAAAGGGTTAGGACAAGAAAGAAAAGGAAAATTAGAATGTGCTTCTTGAACAAGATGTTGGGAAGTAGAGGAGGTGTATTATTTAATGCTATTGTGGGCATATAGAAGAAATGCATACAAATGCCAGAGCTGGGACACTAAGAACAATTAATTTAATTGGTAGAGAGAGAAAGAAATTGATTGTAATTTTTGAGAAAGTGCAAGAATGATCTCTGAGTATTGGGAGGAAAGGATTGTGACTTCATGTGCAACCCATGATTAGCATTAGATACTGGGGAACAAAGTAGATGAGATTAGTTTGAAGGGACTGGTTGCAGTGGTTTGTGAAAATCTGTGCAAATAGTACTACGGGCTTTGGGACTGCATTAAGCATATTGACAGAATGGAGAAAGTGGCTGTAAAGGAAATGATTTTGTGATAGGTGGATGGGGGAAGGGGAGGAGGGTGAAGCACAATCAAACAGAATGAGTTTTACCTTATCTCACAGTGGCTGAAAAAAATCACTAAACCTGTGAGCTGGCTGTATAAGCAAGGTAAGTAACTCCTATGCCTTACTTCATAGAGGGAAGGGGTCTGGCTATTACCAGTTCTTGTGCTGTTGTGGTCTTTGCAGAATAAACAAAACCAAAACAATGAATAACCACGGAAGTATAGAAGAAAGGATTAAGAAAATAAATAAATAAATCCTCATAGGGCAGCAGTAGAGCAGCTAACCATTTGTTGGTGAGTGTTGCAACATCAAAGACATATTTCTTGTGGGACATCAAACTTGAAAATTAGTAATGTTCTTAAAATGAGCACTCCTTGGCTGTCCCAAGAAATAATGGTTCAAACGGATGAGAAGCTTGATGTGATTCTTTCTTTCTTTCTTTCCTTTCTTAGTGTATCTGTGGCTATAATCTTCACACTGAGGGGATGTTGGACCATAGCAAATTTCTTACTCAAGAGCCAACCATGAAACTGAGATCACTTGAGAACATCTCCTTTGCTTCTATGACTGATATAACCCCATCAGGCCATCCATACCCACAAAGTAAACACTCCTGTGTGATCTCTGGTATTCAATGAAATCCATAGGAAACCTAAGCAGTGTACTCCTTTATCCACTCTACAAAAAGGGGTGAGCCAGCCAAGCAGTGCGACTCCTATTCTCTGCCACATCAGCTCCAGCAGGCACCACTGGGCTTTCTATCTACACCAGTGGAGTTGACTAATTAGTCACTTCCTTTGGTGCACATACATATCAGAATAACACATTTACTTATTTATGCACTGAATAGCAATCATTTGATAGCAAAAATAAACACAATCTTTAAAAGATTAAAATAAAATGGAGACAATAATATAAAGAAAGGTGATAGAGAAAAATAATAGAAAGAGTTTGGGAAGAGATAACCAAAATATGGGCATAGGAGGTGAATAGCAAGACATCTACATTTTAGTTGGATATTGGCATTTGATTGTCTCAAGACTCCTTAACTATACCATTTCAACATATGACTTGAATTATTTTGGTGTGTTCCCTGAGGTAAAAAAAAGGTAACATGAAGGCATAGGTAAAAAATAAAATGGAAAAAATATCTTAATGCTGTTAAGTTATTTTGGATAATATGTGCTTAATTCCATTGACGTTAATCTAAAATTTTTATTCTGCACAAATAATATCTTAAACATATAGTTATAATCTTGTAATTGATTCTTACCTATATGCCATCATTACTTCTGCATCATATCTAATTTCATAGTTTGATTTGTCTGCAAAAAAATAAATAAAAGCATACTGGTGCATCTTCTACTGTTCAGTTAATGTTTGAAACCCAAAAGTACTGATCAACAAGTAGAGCTGTCTGGTCACTTATTTGCCTGTCCATGTTATCTAACAAAACATATATATAGTAATTTTGTTTTTTGTTAACTTAAAAGATGATCATTTAGCTAACATTTAACAATTCCCTTAAAATCATGTCCTACCTAAACTAATTCAATCACTTTCAAGGTATTCAATAATGAAGTGTATTGGACAATAAAGCAGTAACCTATCTGTAGATTTACCTTGCTGACAAATATTTTATATTTATAATTTTGCTTCCATTCCTAATTTGCTTAAGGAAACCTGCAGCACTCAAGGAATTAACTGCAAATGGAGATTGTTTTTGAAATACTATTTCTTTTGGACCTTAAAATGTAGTAGGACCAGACCATGTCTTAGCTCTTCTAACCCTAAACAGCACCTCAAAAACATCATCTGCTTACTTACTACCATTTGTTCCCCCAACATTTCTAGCAAAGCATTCTATAAGGAGTTTTGAAATCAATCAACTATGTACATTTCTAAACTACATGTTCAAAGTTTCCTTTCTCTTCCTTTTTATATCTCTAGCATATAATCCTCACTTGAGGGAAAATCCTCTCATGACTTCTTAATGATTAAAAATACCTATGCAAACATTTCCACACAAATATCCTGAACTATCTGAACTCTGTAACATATGTAGATGCCTTGTAAATTTCTTCCTATTGTTACTTCATGATTTGTTTGTCTGTTATCTTTTCTAAATCATGTATAAGCGCAATGCCCATTTGGGGCAATTGTTCCTATCTGGGGGTTAAACTTCCTTTGTTGAAAACATACATACTTTTGTGCATTTTGTTCTGTTGTATTTATTTATTTATTTATTTGTTTATTTACTTGAGGGTTTTTATTAAAGCAAAAAGTTTTGAAAAGTGATATAAATTCAAATGGAGATGAGAAGAAACAACTGTATAAAACATCAGCCTGCCAAACAGTGTGTGCATGTAAGACAAAAGTTGGAAGTACACATTCAAACAACTGTCATGTATGATAGGTAGGAAGAATAGCTTTTTAACATAATGCATACTCTATCTATATTATCTTGGAATGTAAATGGTCTTACAGGTACAGGCAAAAAGGAAAGATTATTGAATTATATTAAGAAATGAGAGTGCTAATAACAATGGTACAGGAGACACATTTTGAAAGAAATGAGCTTGTGAATTTGAAACATAAATGATTTCAGGATGGATATTCAGAAGAATATCAAGGACAAAGGAAAAGGGGAGTAATTATACCAATTGCAAGAGAGGCTTCAATAGTGATAGAACAGAGGAAAAGGACAATAATGATAGATCTCTGGTAGCAAAGGACTGTTGGCAAACTAGGATGATTATGCAGGAATGTATTTACATTCCACCAAAATCTGCTAATATGGAGCTTAAGAAATTTTTGGGAAAAATAATCAGCTTTCAGTAGGGAATATTATCTATAGCTGGGGGCTGGAACTTGATTTGCAATGCCAAGGATGTGTCAGGGAGACCAAAAAGGGAAACTTTAACAAAAGGGGGTACATTCTGGAAGAAATTTATGAAAATATTTGGTATCGAAGATGCATAGCCATTAGTAGGAATATACATATTATTCCCAAGGTGCAATAACTGTGCTTGGCTGGATATAATGTAAATTTCACAGGGGCACATGCATTTAATTAAAAACTTCAACACACATTCAATCATTATTTTAGATCATGCACCAATAAAAACTAAGACAAAAATGCAGAGTAATGAAGTAGACGTGAGACAGTAGCACACTCTCACCTCTTTGTTAAAAAAGCAGAAATTCAAAGAACAGGTACTGGAAATTATTGAGATTTAATAGAGTAGATAGAAATTGCTTGAGAATAGATGGCTAGCAAGGAGAATTAATGAAAATGGAGTTGAAAAATAAGGTAGAAATAAAAGAGAAAGATATGTGGTTAAGAAGTATAATAATTATTTAGAGGGGATACAAATGTTAAAGTATTCCAGAATAGTGGTAATCTTACAGACCAAGAAGAGGTGCCACCACAGAGTGTTGAGAATATAAGGGAGTATATAAATAATATTCATGAGTTTAGAAAGATTGTGGCTATTTTTTGATAGCAGCTCCAAACCTCAAAGTTTTTTAGCACAACTTAGGCAATAGTTAGTGGAAATGATTGCTGCTAAACTTAAGGAGCCTATGACAAGAAAAATAACCAGCAATTCTATAGTTCTTTAGAGATATTTGAGGCATTTCTTAAACATTTTTAAAAAATCAGAGGAATGTGGAAACTAAGAAGGAGCACAAACATAAATATTTATTAAAGACTTAATTTATGAGGCTCAACATCTACTAGTTAAGATAGAAGGAGATGAGATAAAAATGGTGATGTATAATCAACTGGCAGGGACGTCTTCAGGAATAGATGGTACTCATGTGGAAGTTGAAGTTAAGGAAGGAAGAAAGGGATACAGATCTGGAAGAATTTCTTTAATAACATTTGAAAAGAAGGAGAAGCACCAACATCTTGGAAGAAAGATGTGGTGACTGTATTACCAAAACCAAGTAAAGACCCATCAGACCCTAGTTCATATAGATCCATTTCAATTTTAAACCATAATTATAAGGTGTTTATGTCTGTACTAGCTGAAAGAATGGCACAGGAATTGCCAACATTGAGAGATATGGATCAGTGTTGTTTTGTGGAGGTGAGCAAACATTTAGAAACATTACTAGAACACTAATGATCCAAAAGGGAGTAGAATGTAAGAAAATACCACTGCTGTTGGTGGTTCTTCATACAGAGAAAGCATTCAAGAGTATGCTGGGATTTTATGAGTAGGGCATTGGAAGCATTTGCATTCCATGATACAATAATAAGGTTAATTAGGAGGCTATCTGAAGGATCAAAGGCAAGATTTAAAGTAGGAGGGTTCCTCTTTTCTAGTTTGTATTTGAAGTGAGGAACAAGCCAGGGTCATCCTCTTTCCCTTTTGCTATTTATTTTATATTTAGAGCCATTAGCAAAGAAACTATTATTATTATTATTATTATTTTGTAGTACATATTTTAAAGTTAGAATTTTATTAGTGAACTAGGTGCATAACATATTTCAAAGAATGAACTTCACACTCTCTACATTGCAAAGTTTCTGCTTGGCTTATTTTTGCCTCAAACTTTCCTTTGGTGGATTTTATTAAGCTGTTGAGTTGTTTGTTTGTTTATTTCAGTGACAAGGGTTGTAACATTATGAGTAAGGCCTTATTAAGTTTAATTCTGTTGGCTGCCAGAAAAAGAAATTACTAGAAAATCAAAATCAAAATTGAAACCAACTGTATTTGAATTATTGAATATTATAAAGGAGATAAGGGAACTGGGAAATGGGATCTTTAGAAAATGGAAAAAGGAATTTACATATAAATAAATAGAATTAGTGGGGACAATGCATGCAAAATAATGTTCAGAAGCAGGAGTGAGGTTTATGGGAATGTAAGAATCAATCAGTTTATGCAGTGTTGGACTAAATGAGAGTTGTTATAAAGAAAGAAAACATATATGTAATATGTATGTAAATAAAACATTTTAATTTGGTTTGTTTTCTTTTCTCTTGATGTGTGTGTGTGCCTATGCCTACTTCCAGCTACATCCTACTTAATTTGTGCACTCTTACTATTGGATATCCCTACTGGAAGAACCTTTTTTCCCCAGTCTCACATTACTGTGGTCTCTGTAATTTTTTTCTGCCACTTTATATAAAAAATATTCTAAATGGTTAATACTGTTTATTTTCCTAATGGTCTAAATCCAAAATATGAACTTCTCTTTATCCCTCATACTTTGCATTTGGATGATGCAGTGGTGCATCAGTAGCATTGTCGCCTCACAGCAAGAGGTTCTCCAGTTCAATTCTTGGCTGGAGTGTCTTCTGTGCTGAGTCTGCATGTCCTTTCAGCATTCATGTGGGTTTCCTCCCATGTAACAAAGACATGTGTCTGAAGCATTTCTCCTCAGGCTCCGCTAAATATTGGCTTCATTCTAAGTCGGACTTTCCCAGTAAACATATGTTAAATAAATAAATAATAAATTTGTACCACCATCGTCTTTTTCCATTTTGAGCAACATCCCTCAGAGTGTTATATTTACAAATTTCAACAGTGTATTTTTAAAATACCCCTTCAAATACCCCCATTGTTTCATAGAGACAATCAGCTTATCCTATTTATTTTTTTATTTCATTATTAATTGTCATCCACAGCTTATCATCTAGTTGAAAAAATATGCCTTTCCTACATATATAACCAAAAAAGATATAAATATGTTCACTGCTTGTATGTTGCAATCCAACTCAATCATCAGTCTTCCAATCTTGTATTTTTCTACTTATTGTTTGCTCAGTCTCCTCTGTTGTCTTTAGCTGCTATAGTCCATATATCTAAATATTTCATTTTGTCATGTCCCAATAAAGAAGGATAAAAATAACTTGTGTAGGCACACCATTTACTACTCTTGCCTTTGTTTTATGTTCATTTATTTTGTATTCTGAAAATATCTAAAACTGTTTCAAAATATTTCAGAGCACTAGAATATCCTCTTCTGGGTCTGTCAGATGCAATATAGTATATGCAAACAAGGCTCTGTTTGTTTCCCTGGATTTGTGGATCCCCTATTTTTCTTGCTAAAGGATAAAATATAATCCAAATAATATAGGGAAAATAGGACATCCTTGCCTAGTTCCCCTGCTCAAGCACAATTTGCCTCATTTTGCCCTCTGACTTTTATTCTTGACTCTGATCATTCTTACATTCTCCTTATTAACTCTATTATTTTAGCAGAAAATGCAAATAACGGTATTGTTCGACACATAAAAATTCCAACAGACCCTCTCAAATGCTTTCTCTGCATCCAGGTTCACTAACAGTAATGACATTTTTATGTCCTGGTTCCCTCTGAATCATCATTTGTTTAATATTGTCAAACGTCTTTTTCCCTTCCACAAAACCACATTGATCAGTGTCTATCTATGTTGGTAGCATTTTTGTTATTCTGTTTAATAATATAGACATAAACACTTTATAGTCATTATTTGAACTACAAATTGGCCTATAAGATGTTGAGTCTGTGGGGTCATTCCCCTCCTTCACAGCACTTCTAAAACTTCTATCCTCTAAAATGCTGGCATTTCTATACCTTTCAGGTATTAGCAACATCTTCAAAATCTTTAAACAATGACTTCCTTTCCAACCTCCAGATGTCTGTACAAATGCCATCTGTTCCTGAGAATTTCCCTGAGAGTTGAGAATTCATCACAAATTTTATTATTCTCTATGTATCTATCTTGGCTATTAACAGTTGAGTCTTTTCTTTCTCTAATATTGACAAATCTAAATCTTCTATATTTTCAATAGTATCTTATCCTGACTTACCCATTCCTTAGCCTTACATAAATGTTCATAACATTTCTGAAATAATTCCATTATCTGCTCAGGATCTCCTGTTATTCTTCTTCTTATAAGATCCCTGAATTTTTTTCTAGTTTCAGTTGTCTTACTGAGTTTCACTACAAATGTCTGCACTCTAGAATTATTCAAAATAAATAACCAAGCAGAGCACAAGCACGGCTTAAGAAAAATAACTAAAACTTTTAATAAAGATCAGCACTTTTGCATCCACAGACCTTTCTTCATATCATTTAAACAAGTTAACAAACATCATTAAGTTCATTTAAATAAGACATAAAGATAAAATAACTAATCAAAACTTTTAAAACAAATTAATATCAAATTGACCAATCAAAACACTTATAAAAAGCACATGCTCTCAAGGATTATTTTGAAAGATGTCACTTCATTCAAACCATTTCCACTAACAGATTATATTATTAAAATCTAGAGCTAGCCAATCAAAACTCATAAAAGCAGCACAATAAGATCAAGTTAACCAATCAAATCACTTATACAGTGCATATGATCTTAGATATGGTTTCAGAGATATCACTTCTTTCAAACCATATCCTCTGTTGGATTATAAAGTTATAATCCAATTTATTTCAATCAACTCAGTTCTATTCTTTAAATCACCAATGCGCAAACCATCTATCAACACCTGTATTACCATAAAAACAAAAGTATGTTCTACCGCACAGGCTAAAACATGTCTAGCTAGGGTATTTCTGGAATCAGATATTTTAATACTATAAAGGTGTTCATGCACATGCTCATTAAGTGAGTGATAGGTCATGCCAACATAGAAAGACGGGCATAATTTACATTGTGCCAAATACACTAGATTATGTGTGTTACAATCTGCATAAAAATTGAACTTGTATTCCTTACCAGTACAATGATGTATAAAATGACCTGTAATGTCTAGATATGAGCACAAATTGCAAGTGCCACATCCATGTGTGCCTGCATGTTGTACCGCTGAATTCTCACTGCTCTTAGTATGTTTATAAAAAAGCATGTGTTTTAAGGATTTTTTTGTTCTTAAACAAAAATCTCAGTTCAGAACAAACTGTTTCCCTAATGTGATCATTGTATGTAAGAATAGACCAATTCTAACAAAGCACTTTACAAATAGCTCTAACATTAGAAGAAAAAGGGATGGAAATCCCTATAGGATGTGTTTCATTCTTCCTGTTACTAGTAATCAGGGTATCTGATCTATCTGAAAAGTATGGCTTGGCACCACCCTGCCTATCAAAATTACTCAAATCTAGATGTCTATCTACTTATTGTTTAGAGTAACCTCTACCCTGCAGAACATTTCTGAAACTATTGATGGTTTCCTCAAATTCTAAATCCTTACAATTCAGTCTAGATAACCTCATGCCCTATCCATGTATTATGTTATGGTAACCATATGAGGAATGTGTACACCATGTAAAATATTGTTCTTCCTACATTCTTTTCTATGCAACTTTGTGGAAAAAAATACCATCACTGTTTCTTATAACACATACATCAAGAAAAACAAATTCTCTTCCTGAAAATTCTATTGTAAACCATAAAAATGTAGTGCACTGATTAAAAATCTAAATTAATAATTTAATAATGGCAGTGCAGCCATTCTAACAAGTAGACACTATTGTCACTAATAATACCTGACATTTTTGCACATAATATCAATCTGGCAGTTAGGGTTGCCAGCTGCCCGGTTTTTGACCGGACTGTCCGATTTTTTGACAAATTGTCCGGTTACAAATATTATTCAAAACCGGACACGTGAAGTCCGGTTTTTGTGCCACCGTGAGTGAGCGATCTCCCACTTTTACAGCTGCAGCAGGTAGTCAGGTACAGTTGATTGCGATTGCGGTATTAGCGCCGTCTTCTCCTTTAAGGAGAATCATGCGTGCCTACAACACCACACCAGCGTGGAAGGAAGTAATTCTAATTTGCAGTCGGACTCGTGCCCTATTTTAAGCTAGCAGTTCCGTGACCGTGAAGAGGGGGCTAACTAAGTCCATGTGGCAGCAGTCAGGTGGTAGAGGACATTGTCCAGCATACTAGAGCTCTGGAGCTGAGCAGAGAGAAGATATGTTCCTCGACATCATTACGTGGAATGTATGGTACGTACCTCATTCAGGGTCTTAAAAAGTTCATGTTCCTCGGTTCCACATTGAAAGGGTTTGCAACACATTCGGTGGGAACTTTTCAACTGATATCTATGTGGTAAATAAAAATGACTCATATTAATTTATGAAAAAAATCTTATTTTATAAGTAAAACTAAAAACATATATTATCCTATGACTTTTCTAATGGAGTTGGTAGTAAGCTGTTAGTTAGTATGTGTCTCACATTTTGCCCATTTCTTCCAAATAGTGAGTGCTAGTGTGTCCCTCATTTTGGAAATGGAAGGTTGAGACCTATGTATTGCTCCTTTAACTTTGATGGCTCTGTTTTTCTTTGAGAAGTCATCAACTCCCAAACATTAAACTCAAATGTTAGTTGAAACTTGAAAACAATGGAACTTTGGATTACACATGCTAATAGAAAATTTAGGGTCATTAGCCAGCCTTGTCTGTCATTAAATACAGGCATAAATAATTGTATAACCATACATTTAGTCATTTCCAAAGTACACTTCAGCAGATATTTACAAGAACCTGTTTGGAACAAAGTGAATCAAGATTGTAGGTTTTAAAAAAGCTATGTTTGAATGCAGATATTTATGCAGATGGTGTATTAAGTTGTATTGAAGTTAATAGCACATACGTTTAGTAAGCCTATGGATCACCCAACGACAACCCCATATTCTTATTCTTTTCCTGCTGCTGCTTAGTGCTAACTTGGATCTTTATTCCCTAAGCATTATTAAGTGTAGAGAGAGAGAAAGAAGGAGCAAGTAATTTGCAATTTTTTTTATCTAGACGTGAACTGCCTGCAAACCACTAGCATGTGTGTATAGATCAAGCCTGCCATCCCCAGATAGTTCTCCTAAACACATGGCCACTATCTGAAAAATAAAATAAATTAAAAATGTGTGGGTAATAGCAGTTGGGTTTTGTGTCGATGAAAATCAGACAACTTTTTAATAAGTTTTTGAACAGTGTTTGAGTTCTTGGTGTGCGCATGTGTGTTTGTCTGTACATCTCTCTCTCTCTCTCTGTCATTGCCTGTGTGTATATGTACACACACACACACACACACACACACACACACACACACACACACACACACACACACACACACACACACCCACACAAACACACACACATGCACACACACACACACACACACACACACACACACACACACACACACACACACACGTATAGGTTAGCAAACAAATTGCAAAAACAGGGAGTACACTGATTTCTGAGTAGATAATTGCAATAAATTATGCTACAGCACTCCCTGTCGTTGCAATTTGTTTGCTAACCTGCTGCAAAATACTTTGCCAAGTATTTTGCATAAATTGTTAGCATTCACTAGAATTAAATGTTGACCCTCCCATTGTGAATCCATTATGAGTTAAATGTTATGCCCACTGATTTACAGGCATTCCAAAATTATTTCCTTTGGTAGCAGTGCTGTAGCATTGATGTCAGATTGACAGTAAATGCAGTTTCGTCATTACTGGGTCATACACTTTGCTTCATTGCTTACTGGAAAAATGTTCAAAACTACAACTTTAAAACACACTCTAACAGGTGGTGCTTTATTATACAAGAAACTACAATCATGAAGGTGGATCAAAGAACATATATATGCCTGCATGGCCATAAAAATGTGTTCAAAGAGACTATAATTTGAAAACAGCCCAAAGGTAAACTTTATTCTCCACTGGCCAGATGCATTTTATTTGAATCTGGGTTTTAATACTATTTTAATGAATGTGAGCTTCAATGGCAGAGAAGTTTAGTGCTTGTGCTAAGTCTATTTTCATTGTGTGACTGTTTTGTTTAGAAAATGGCTATCGGTGTTTGTGCATTTTATTTTAATATCTCTAATCATTGTAGAAGTAAATAAAACAGCTGCTTACCTATTTAATGGTGAAGAAATACAAATAAACAAAGAAAGGTTTACCAATTTGCCATAAGCTCAGATCAGATTAATTTATTTAAAATAAGTGACACAGCTTTGCCTTGTGTTGTGTATGAGTAGATCCAGGGATTTAAATTTTGTTTGTGACATAAATAGGCCATGTTGATGCAGAGGGTCCCCATGCACTGGAACAAGCTTCCCATAACTTTGACCAACAGGTGGGAAATTGGAAATCATCCCTGTTGACACCTATTCGTTTTTTTTTCTGGACTATCCACAAATCAATTCAAGTCTCTGGTAGTCAGGAAAACACTGTACAAATTCCAGCATTCTGTTTCACAAAAGGAAACAGTCAGTGTTTGTTAAATTGGCTGATTTACTATGCTTTTTTACAGAAAAGCATAGTAAATCGGCTGAAAGCAGGCATCCAGAACAGAAAAAGAGGGCATTCCCATCATCTGATGCCACAGTGATGTCACAAAAGGGGTGGGGTATGGGTGGGAGAGGGGGTGGGGATGGGTGGGGTTATGTGTGATGCGAGGGGCGTGACCTTAGTCCGGTTTTAGCCACAAAGAAATTTGGCAACCCTACTGGCAGTGTTTATAAACACACACATTTGACAGGTACAACTTCTATA
Organism: Protopterus annectens; assembly: GCF_019279795.1. Classification (NCBI taxonomy): domain Eukaryota; kingdom Metazoa; phylum Chordata; order Ceratodontiformes; family Protopteridae; genus Protopterus; species Protopterus annectens. Next base: position 947,924,622 of record NC_056729.1, read on the forward strand.
TATTAACATCTTCTCATTCATTTTGGAACTAATACCTTTTCAGCTAATGTAGTTAATAACAAACACCTTTTCCTTTGTAACATACATACAAATCACACAGAAGTATATATACAATTTAAAAGGAAAAGAAAAAAATATATAAACCTTCCAGACAGGTGCTAATGCACCAGTTCTATATCAGTTTACACAGGCTTTGCTTACCTCAAATCAGAGGATATTCATGTTACACTAATTGATTTTGCTTGTGATTATTCTAAAATAATGTCTCCCTATTGCTGCTTGATCTCTTTCCCTCCCCAGCATAGAAAACCACTTACATACATTTAGTGAAATGTTATTTTTCCTAGCTCAAAGCAAAATGTCCTGACCAGACTTCAAATAGTAAACTAATGTTAGAACTCTGTAGTCACTGGGAGAGTATGTTTGCATTTTGAAACCAGTAATTTCCCTCTTCTTTTTTAGCTTAATTTCCATTCTCAGCAAGGTCCATGCCATTGCTCTTTTGGACTTATTTATTTATGTCTGTTGAGGAGCCTTGGAGAAGGTCGCCGTGTATACACTGTCTAGTCAAGTTCTGATTGGTGTCTGCCTTATCTGAAGTGCATCTACTTACAGATGCCTCTTAAGCTTACCAGTTATTATAGTTTCTTAACTCATTTTTAAGCTGTTTAGCTTAGAAAACCTGAATCTTTATATATATATATATATATATATATATATATATATATATTTGTATGCAATTAATTATTTGTTTATATATTTACATAAACTATTACTGATATGTTAATATTTTTCATTTGTGCTATTCCATAGAAGTTGCAGTATCACACATTGTTTCATTTTTACAGCACTTGTGTATTTTTCATATCCTGTATAAAATGTAACTCTTTGTTTTGTTGTGCCTTTAATTAATTTCTTACCCATGTTTTCCTTGTTTTATGTAACAAGCATTCAAATCACCCACCCTTCTTAGGTGCAGGATTATTACAATACTTAATATATCTACTTTGTTTTATTTTTACAAATATTTTATGCAATTTAAGTCAGATAATCTTTGCAAAATTGAAAACTACTCCACTTACAGTCATGTTCATTTTGTCTTTCACTCTTTTTTCTATGCTACCCAATATTTTAGTTCTCTCATGTGTTTAACACAGTCAACATGCTTCTCATGTCTCAAAAGTCCAGATGCTTAACCATAATATAATAACATGAACATTTTGCAAGTCCACTTTAACTTTCATCTTTCTCCTGATCTTCATACTTCTCCCAATCTTTTATGCATTTTTCTTTGAAACATTAGGAATCTTTTCATTGGCAGAGGTTCTCCCTGGCCCTACTTACTGGCATTAGACTAAAAAGCTGAATCATCTTAATTTGCTGGTTTGTTTTCTGTTGACTGACTTACTTTATCTACTCCACCAGTTACACTGGGTCCATCTATGTATTCAACTACTAGATAAAACACTTTGAAAACTGCAGTCCAGCCTTATGATATCCCCTGATTGTTGAGATGCATGTACTACTTTTTTACCTAGTTTACAATGAATAATCATTTTCTATGAAAACTCTCATGCCACTGACTTTCATCACCTTTTTTCCTCTGTAACATTTTACTCAGTAGTATCTCCTTCTGCTGATACATTTGTATCTTAATCAGACTAGGTCTCAGTTCTTTCCTAATGACAAGATTTGAGGCACATACATTTTATGCTCTCTCAGTTAATAGTCCATGCTGTGCAATACTAATTTAGTTACTTATTTGGGTCCAGAAACACTTGAAACAGTCTGTTCCCTCTAATTTCTGTGGTATAGCACAGAATCTTGGAGTCTTTCTCCATGTTCTTTGCAGGGATCTCTGTAGGGATTTTTTAAAGTATGCCAACTCATTACACTCCCAAAACATATGTTCCTAGTTATCTCTTCACACCTCCATTTGCCGTGTACCTGAGGAAGACTTCTCTGGAGACTGCTTGGGGTATAAAAGTATCTATGCAAACATCCCAAATCTTCTACAGTTTGTTGCATATTTGGGAGACAAACATATATCCTCCCTTTTCTGACAGATTCTGAATGATTCCTATAGTTATCACACAATATTTTAAATGTCCGCCTAATTATCACTTTTTAATAGCAGCTTCTATTCTAGATTAAATTAAAAACTCAATATACATGTCGTTTATTTAGGATTTTCCTGTCCCTTTCTTTTTAGCGATGCGTTTTGTTAAACAAGAAACATCTTTACTGAACGATCACTTGTGACATAGACAATCATAGATTTATATAAATGAAAACAAGCCATATTGACATATTTTCAGTTGCAAACATTATACATCACTTATAATCTATACAGTTATTGTCAGTCAAACATTACATAGTTCATTCAATTCCTGCCTTCCATTAAACCCCATTCTTCTTCCAAAACATTATTCTGCACATATTGTTCCCAGAATTCACATTTTTTTTTCTGTGTAATTTCCTCCTACCATGTTCTAAAGATCCCACGTCTAGTTCTTTTATATATTTTACTGTATTCACTACTTATAGTATAGTTGGCTAGACTTTGATTTCCATTTTTTAGTAACTATTTTCTTGACAGTCACAAGAATTAGACTCAGCAAGGCCTTACTTTGTCTAGGCAAGTCCTATTCTGTATCACAGGTCAAAAAATAATTTCCTTCTTTACACCAATTTAATCATTCAGTATTTCTAACAGAATAGTCTGCAAGGATTTTTTTTAAGTTTGCCAGCTCATTACACTCATAAAAACATGGACCCAAGTATATCTTTCTTCCCCATCAAACCTCCAACATTTGTAATCTACCTGAGAAAAAATTCTGGAGTCTACCTGGGGCATAGAAATATCCATGCAAATACTTCCAAGTAAAGATTCTATATCTTCTAAACTTTGTTGCATATTTGGGAGCCATACATATATCCTCCCATTGTTGCTTTGTGAATTATTTTCTAATCTTTTTTCTTACACCTTTCTAACCTCATCTGATGTATTCCAATCATGCAATATTTTATATGCCCTATTAAGCATCCCCTTTTTGACAGCAGCTTCTGTTCTGGATTCTACTAAAAACTCTATAAGTGGCAGTCTTTCACTTAGGATCCTCCTATTTCTTTCTCTTTGCCTATATTCTGATATCAATCCTTTAGAGGGAAGATAGTCTCTAGCCTGCAATACCAATGCATTCTTGGCCTCCTCTCATACTACTACCTTTATGTTTCTAATCATTTCCTCCAAATAAATTGGTTCCTTTGCCGGTTTTCTCCAGTAAATTCCAAACCCTTCTTGCCTATTCTTTGTACTCCTAATTGCAGTCAACCCTAGTGGCAGAATCTCCTTTCTCCATTCCCATATTGGCTTAGTTCTTAGAATACTTCCTGCTACTTCATAAATATAATATTCTGTATGGTTATTTTTATTCTCCTTAAGGATCTGCATCCAAAATCCAAATATCTCCTTGTTTCATGAGCTTTCCCCTGTTTCATCATCATCCTTTTCCACCTTGAATTATAGCTTTCTTCTTGTGTTATATATAGGAGCCTTAACTGTGTAAGTGAAATACTACTTCAAATCAGGTAATCCCAAACCACCATATTCTATTGGAAGGATCAGGTTATCCCACTTTACTCTTGATCTCTTCCCCTCCCAGATAAAATCCTGCAACTCTTTATTAATTGTTATCCACAACGTCTGCTTTTGTTAATAAAGCTGTGCCTGATCTGTGTATAAAACCATAGGGATTAAAAATATTTTCACTGCTGAATCTTACTATCCATATCCATAAAACAGAGCTTCCAATTGTTCAGTTTTTGTATTATCTTTTGTTTAATATCTCCCCACAAATCATTTACTGCCATAACAGAATCTTTTTAATCCATACTCCTAAGTACTACATTTTATCTTATTCCCATAAATATGGGAATTGCTGAACCAATTTGTATGTAGGTACATAGTTTACAGCTACTACCTTTATTTTATCTTCATTAATTTTGTATCCTGAAAAGACCTGAAACTGTTTCAGAATATTCTACTACACTGAAGTGTCTTTTTCAGGTTTTATCACATATACAATTATATCATCTGCAGATAAATCCAACTTTTCCTGATTACCATGCCAACTATATCCTTGAACTTCTAAATCCCTTATTTTCTTTTGCCAAACAAAGGGGAAAGAGGATGCCCCTGTCTGGTTCTTCTACTCAAACAGAACTTATCAGAGAGGACCCCACCCCAACTTTAATTTTTACCTCAGATCCCTCATATATCCTCAACCTTATAATTTTATCAGAAAATGCAAATGCGTCCATTTCCCTGCTCATAAAATCCCAGCTTACTCTGTTGAAAGCTTTCTCTGCATCAAGACTTACATTTTGCTTCCTTCTGGATCATTCATTGTTCTATTAATGTTGTCAAATGTTTGCCTTCCCTGCACAAAACAACACTGATTCACATCTGTCAGTTCTGGCATCACCTTTGCAATTCCTTTAGCCATTATAACATAAACACTTTATAATCATGGTTTAGAATCGAAATGAGTCTATATGAAGCTGGGTCTAATTTATCTTTAGGTATTACAGCCACCACCACGTTCTTCAAGGATGCTGGTTCAACTTCTCCTTTTAAAATACTTTAAACAAAACCTTCCATATGCTTATCAATTTCTTCCCTCCTAGATTCCAAACTTCTGCAAGAATACCATCTATTCTTGGAGGCGTTCTTGTAGATTGGTTATATATCACTATTTTTGTTTCATCTCTCTTATCCTAGATGTTAGTAATTGAGCCTCATCTACCTCTAACCTTGGCATATTTAATTATTCCACAAATATTTTTATTTGCACTTTTTCTTTATTTCCACATTTCTCTGTTTTATACAGATTTTCATAAATTTTCCAAAATATTTCTAATTCCTCTACAGGATCTTACTACTTTCTGTTGCCTGAGCCATTGTGCTAAAAGCTTTTGTTCTCTGGAGTTATTTATCAAAAAAGTTACTTAACAGCAATCTTTTAAACTCATGCATAGAATTGAGGTAGTCCTTTATTTTTTCTTTAGCACTCTGCAATTGTGCCTCTTCTTGTTCTGTGAGATTCTCCCTATTATGCAATATTTAAATGCTTGTCAGTCCCTCTAAATAATTCTTGTTACTTCCTTACCATATCTCTTTTTATTTTATTTTCAGCCTAGTTTTAAATCCCACTTTAATTTTATACCACTTTCTAGCTATATTTTTTTATCTATATTCTGATATCAATCCTTGATAGGGAAGGCAATCACTAGTCTGCAATCCAAATGTCTTCTTGGCCTCCTCCCACTCTGTTACCTTTCCTTTTCTAATTATTTGTCCCCAGTACCTTGGTTCCTTTGTCAGATTCTTCCAGAAAATTCAAGCCCCCTCTTGTCTGTTCTCTGCACCCTTAATTAAACTCATCCCTATTTGGCATTCTCCTTTCCTCCATTCCCATGTTGGCTAAGTTTTTTGTATACTTTCTACTAATTTATGGATATAATATTCTTTGTGAAAGTTGTTATTCTCCTTAAGGATCTGTGTCCATAATTCCATTATTTCCTTATATCTTGAAATACCCCTGCTTCATTATCATCATCCCTTTTCACTTTGAACTATAGCTTTCTTTTTGTGTTATGTATAAGAGCCTTAACTGTGCAGCTCTGAAACATCCCTTCAAATCAGGTATAGAATTCTTACAGTGTTACCCAATTCTACACAACTATACATCACTTTTATTGTCGTGTTTATTAGCTTATTTCTTCATCTTCCACGTATCTTTTCCAGAATGCATATTTATTTGACAAATTTGTGTACTGCCATGCCTTATCAGATAACTTTTGCTCATCACTCCAACAATATCTCCTTCATATGCAGGTTTACTCCTTAAACATGAATGGACTTCATAGCCCTATTAAAAGGCTACAATTCTTTATAACACTCAGTTTGATTAGTCAGGATACAATATTTCTCCATTATCCCAATCTCCCATTGAAGGAACATAATAAATTATCTAAGAGATGTGATTCATTTGTACTGGCCTCATCACACCGGTCTAGGAAAAAAAGGAAAGGTATCAACATTTTTGGTCAAGAGTAGCCTGATATGTCACACATTTCTTGATACAATGAGTGACAATCCACAAACTCCATCAGAAACATTTATCTGCTATAATGTCATTTTTTTATTATTAATGTATATTTATGCCTTGGTGTCTTATTTATTAGAAATATTATCAAAATTATACGTTATAAAATGGACAAAATATTATTATGGGAAATTTTAAATAGAGCAGAACACAAAGTACATAAGTGCACAAATTACTCCGTGCCTGTCAGGCCTGACCAAAATATTTTTCTCCTGAAAAAAAGTTACCACTTAATAGACATACTGACTTCATAAATCTCTTCTGACTTATTCAATACACATTGAGAAGTTTATCATGCATCTAGTCGAATAAATAGAATTTATATCACATATTTCATTATGCAGACTCTTCAGCAATATGAAACTCTCCCAAATATTTCATTAATCACAAGTCTATAATGATTACAATGTCTCATCTTGACCAAGTGTCATCAAAAGGAAGAACTTGAAAAGTTTATTTTAAGAATCTGAAGTGTTCATTCAGATATATTGCAATTCTCTTATTTGCAGAGCAAAACCATAAACACAGTCTAACATCCAATATAAAAAGTGGGGCTAAGAGCTTCTGTAGCTAACAAGCCTTGTTAAATGCAGCAAATACTAAATTATACACTAAAGGTAATTTGTATAAAGAATTTGTAGAAGTTCCTAGACATAGAATTCAAGGGATTCTATGTATTCTCAGGCTCATAGTAAATTGCAAAAAAAAAAAAAAATGATAAAAAGGTACCCCTGAAACTCATATGGGAGGAACGGCATCCTCTCCTGGCAGTTTAAAAAAAAAACATGATTCAAACAAAATATTGTAAATTCTGAAACTCTCTCTCTCTCCTTTTTTATCCCACCCACTATACCTTCCTAGACCCCCCACTTTCTTTACCTCTCTATTACTGAGAAGTTTCCACAGTTTACTACACCTGCTCTACAGTACTATTTCTAGTTTATTACTAGACTCCACTGCAGTATTGTTCTAACGCTCATATTATATCCACTTAGACTCACACTGCCAGTTCTTCCCTCCCCTATCGGTTCATCTTACATGTCTTCTCTATTCTCTACTACTACTGTTTGCTATCAAATACCTTGCTAAATGTTTGCTAGACCAAAATGGATGTAAATTAGTTCATTCCCTGTCTAGTTGAAAAATGTTACCTAATCATCAAAATTCTAACTATGCTTACTAAGTTGTAACTCTGCCAGATGTTGTACATTGAAATTTTTGTTACTGACATGCTACCTATGTTGTATCTACCTGAGACGTTTTGATTGCAAGTTTTTTGTGAATATGGAGCATGTCTCCATAAGTTGTAAATATACTTGACACTGTTACTAGAAGTTTTATGTTTACTGACATGTGTAACTATGCTGTATTTAATTGTGACACTTTATTATTTGTTCTTGTTAATGTGGAGCTTGTTTGTTTGTATTTGTTAATGTGGAGCTTTTTTCCCCAACTGCCACTGAAAGGGTGCTCTTTTTCAGCCCAGTTGACCATCCTGGTAAACAAATGTGAAATAAAAATAAAATACACTTATGTTGGCCTGACCCAGAGGCACTTGTAATAGGATATAACTTCCTGTATTTAATTAATCCAATAAATAAATGTTTGCTGACTGTAAAGCTATATCAGGACTTTATTACATAAAGCTGAATTACAATCAACAAACAATTGTACAATACACATGAGATCTATTTATTTACCATTAGAGCAAAAATGTAATATTATCATGATAAATATTCTTATCAAATTATACTTCTTAGGCAAAAATATTCTTGCCAGATTATATTTCCTAGGCAGACAATATCATTAGAACCTCCGTATAAAACTGCAGTCCTGTGGAACAATACATTATTAAATTCTATGTGGTTTCAACACAGTCCTAGAACTTACTTAATGCATAATATAAGAGTGATCATACCTTCTGGAGTTAAGTTTTTAAAACTGAGAAGTATATGTAACAGCAGCTACCATGAAAGTAATTATGCACTGGTTCATTCTACTGTACATTGTATCATGAAAAGATCTCCATGTTTCATCTATTGTGCATATTAATGGCAGTGCTAATCTATAAAATGTTTGTAACCTACAGACCTTTAGAATAAGTACTTTGTTTTCTGTCTACAAATAAAACTTTAAATCAAATTCTAAAAAAAAAAAACATTCAGCCAGATTCAATAAAGCCTCGGTAGAGCACTGTTTTGATTCAGTAAGCCGCTCTACATGGTGTTTAGAGCTATGCAAACAAGGCAAACACCATGGAATGCAAATTACAGCATAAGCAGCTGAACTGCATGATAATCAACCAATCCAAGATGAAGGAGCTATACAGCAAGATATAAAACAACCATGTAGACTGTAGTAAGAATCTTTGTGTTCAACATCTTTGTATCATGTATAGTAAGGGTTAAAATGTGAAACTGCATTGCGTGCAAAGAAATAAGCTAAAATAAGTTGTTTTTCTTGTAAAGAATTTGCTGACCAAAAAGGAATGCACAGATGATACCTTGATCCAGGCACAAGCTTATCTTGTGCCTGACCTCTGACCATCTAAGGCTCCAGGATGTGAATTATAGCCTTGAGTGAAATTCCTTGTCTAGTAACCAGCCACTGTGTACGTGCAGGGAAGGGTATAAAAACCCATGTGAAGTGTACAGAATTTAGACTGCTGACATACCATGTACTTTGCAGCATGTCTCCATGCATGTAAAATAAACCTTTTTTGCTTATTTTTATCTGCGTGATTCTTCCAGTATATGTTAAGAGTATTAAAATCTTTTGACATTTCTGGTGCACAAGACCGTGGGGCCACCTCTTCACGGTACGAATCGCATAAGAGGGATTGAAAAACCTGTACAGGAAAGGGAGAACGAATCTCGGGCTCCCTTGAACGGAAAGACCTCAGACAAAGAAGTCGTAAGTAGAGGCCAGTCACTCTTAGATTTGATCCGTGGGACGGCGACGAACGGGGCAAAAGAACCACAGAAAGGTAAGCGTAACATTTTTTTTTCTTTCTTTTTGTATTGTTCTTTTTTTAAAAAGAACAAAGGGACTAGTCATAAAGGAATTTATTTTGTTTAAATTTTACAAAAGACCAGTAGAGATCTCAGGAAAAGGAAACAGTTTTTCTTTTAAATAAGAAAAATGGGAAGCAGTTTTTCTTTTAAGTAAGAAAAATGGGAATAGGAAGCAGTTGTTGTGCTAGTAAGGGCTGCTTAAATAAAAGGACTGAAGATGAGGAATATATGTTTAAATTACATCCAAGAAAAAAAAAAAAAAAACTTAAAATACATAAAAAAATGAAAGACAAATTATGGATTTAGTGGTAACTTAAATAGATCAGAATGTCAAAATTTGGTGAGAGATCTGCGTAGGGACGCAGGAGGCAAAGTTAAAAATCCAGTAAAGGTGGGATTCCCTCAAGCACAGAAATGGTTAAAAGAAGCTAATAAGAGGCATAGGGAACAATTTTCGAATAAGGAAAGTGGTGGCTCGAGTGCAAAAAGGTGCATTTTTTGTCCATAAAGAAGATTACGAGACATCTGTTGTCTGTCTTAAACCGACAGCCCCACCCTTGTATCCAGAAGTCCCTAAAGAAATGGTCAGTCCACCCCAGTATCAGGAAAAAGAAGCAGAAAATCAAGAAAAGGTGTCCTCCGTAGTTTTACAGGAGGCAGAGAAGCAGGGAAAAATACCCTCCGTAGTTTTACAAAAAACAAGCAGAGGAGACTCTGGAACTACGTAACCGTAGTATAGACAAATCAGAGTAAAAACAAAAAGAAGCTAAAGTACATACCCTGTCAACAGACTCATATCCCCTTACATGCAGAAAAATATCTTGAGGAAAAAGAAAAGAAAACAGACTCAAACCTTTACGGTGAGCGCGGATGGAACACTTATGTTACTATAAGCTCCGTCCAACAGAGGTAGAGGAAGGGGACGAGGTAGAGGCAGAGGGAGAGGGAATGTAGGACATTTTGAAGATTATGAAGGCAGACAAAAGAGGGGGGAATGTTTTAAATGCAGTAAGAAGGGGCATTTCGCAAGAGATTGCCGGAATCCCAGGAAATCCGCTGCTGCTCCAGATCATGGTTCAGCATGACTATATGATGGCAGCACGGAGGAACCGGACCCAGGTGCTGAGGTCGACTGGCAAGAGTCAGTAATACAGAATGAGGATGATTTTGAGGATGTGAATAAAGAAGGTAAAAGGGAATGTGCAGGATGGGAACATGAGATAACTGATTTTTCAGAAAAAGGTAAATATCAGGTCGTTAGCCTGACAGCTCTAGCTACGACTATGCAGTTAGAAGTGCAACCGGTAATCATATTACAGGTTGAAGGGAGGGACGTAAAATTTCTATGTGACTCAGGGGTTTCTAGGACCTTATTGAAACACACTGCAGTGCCGTCCAATGTGACTACTGATGACTATGTATTAGTCAAAGCGGCCGACGGCCGCATCTATAAGGAACCTTTGTCTAAACCTTTATGGTTTACGGACCCTGAAACTAATCAAACTATTAGATTTCGGGTGATTGTCTCTTGGATTTGCCCTGTTAACTTATTAGGAAGGGATTTGATGCATGTTTTTAAAATAGCAGCAGTACCAACTGCATCAGGAATCTTGGCTAAGCGTATGAAAATCCAGGATGAAATGTTGCAGGGAGGGCAACTGGATTTACATTACTGGTATAGTAATGATCTTATTAAAACAGGACCACAAAGCATGGCCAATGAGTTAACTAACCTAGCTTTGAGCAAATATAGTACGGCTATTCAGTTACCAGAGGCTGCCAAACAACTACACTGTACAATGTATTACAGGAAAAATGTGGGACCTGATCCCAAGTATTAGGAACAATTTTTTAAACACAAGGTGACCAGGATCCTATTACAAAATCTTTACTGGGACAGGGCAGGGAACTCCGCAGTTACTTGTAGTCTCACAAGAGACATGCAACAGCGTTTTTAAAATGCCTCAATCCCACATGTATCTGTGACTAGGGAAAAACAGACGGCATGGTATATAGTTGGGAAAAAGGTTACTGATTGGTCAAAAATGACATCAGAACAGCTGGCAGGTAGGGGGGTTCAGGTACAGAAGTTAAATTGGGTAACCCAGGTCAGAACAACGGTACATCTTCGAGAAGATCGGTTAACACCGACAGGAGGCATGCCATCCTGACTATGCTTTCTGACCCCACAAAAAGAATTAAAACTACAGTCAGTACCAAAATCCTTATGGTCCCTAGGACAGCACGACATTGGACTAATGAAAACAGCAGGACAGGTTAAAATAACTCCAAAATCCAATTTTAGACCTCATAAGCGTCAGTATCCATTAAGTAAAAAGGCAGAAGAAGGCATTTTTCCAGTGATCACGGCTCTACTGAGAGCTGGGGTTTTAATTCCATGTACAGATTCACTGTGTAACACACCCTTGTTCCAAGTAAGGAAACCAGACGGGACATGGAGAATGGTACAGGATCTGCAGGCTGTAAATGCTGCTGTAGTGCCAAGGGCTCCTATGGTCCCAGATCCATCTGTTTTGTTAAATGATATCCTTCCCACGGATAAGTATTTTTCTGTTATTGACATTAGTAACGCATTCTTTTCTATTCCCCTACAGGAAGACAGTAGGTTTTGGTTCGCTTTTACGTTTATGAGCAAGCAGTACACATGCACACGACTACCGCAGGGATATTGTGAAAGCCCTACAATCTTTTCGCAAGAAATGTTGACAAACCTGGCACAGTTTCAACCAGAGCATGGCTGTCATTTACTATTGTACGTGGACGACATCTTACTGGCTGCACCCACGGAGGCTGTCTGTGAGTCCAAAACTATTCGGTTATTGCATTTTTTGGCGAAAGAGGGACATAAGGTAAATAAATCTAAATTACAATTTTGTAAAACTGAAGTACGGTATCTAGGCTATACCATTTCAATTGCTGGTAGAGAACTAGATAACTGCAGAAAAGAAGCTATTTTACAGGCACCAATGCCCAGCACAACAAAAAGAAATGATGTCATTTTTAGGAATAACAAATTTTTGTCGTAGTTGGATTCCCAACTATGCAGAGGAAGTAAGTCCACTTTCGGAACTTATTTTCGCACTTCCCATGGCAGCACATGACGCGCTGCAATGGACAGATAAGGCAATACAGGCATTTACTAGGGTAAAACAATTGATAGCAGGATCTGCAACACTTAGCTTCCCTGACTATACAAAACCCTTTGTTCAGACAGTAGATTGTAAGCAGGGCTTTATGACATCGGTTCTGTTGCAAACTTATGGGGATAAGTTGAGACCATTAGCTTTTTATTCCAGTAAATTGGACACAGTGGCATGATCTTTGCCACACGGTGTACAAGCAGTAGTCGCAGCCGCGCAGGCTGTGCAAGCATCTGCAACCCTAGTTTTGTTTCATGACCTTACCTTACGAGTACCGCACTCTGTCGCGGTTATACTACTACAGGATAAAGTTACCTTTCTCTCTCCTAGCAGACACTTATCCTGCATGACAACATTGCTATCACAATCACACATGACCATTGAGCGATGCACCACTCTTAATCCAGCCACGCTGTTACCTACAGCTGACGATGGTGCCCCTCATGTGTGTTTAGATTTGATACACTCTAATGTCTTACCAAGACCAAATCTTAAGGACCAACCTTTGGCAAATTCAGATTGGACCCTGTTTGTAGATGGGTCAGCATGTAAAAATGAGGCAGGCATTACACAACTGGGTTATGCAGTCACAACTGAGACTAAGGTACTAGAGGCAAGACCCCTCCCCAGGAACCTGTCCGCGCAAGCGGCCAAATTGATTGCTTTGTCCAGAGCATGCACCATCTCCAAGGATAAGGCAGTTACTATCTACACAGATAGTCAGTATGCTTTTTCCATGGTCCATGTCTTTGCACAGCAATGGAAAAATAGGGGAATGGTTACGGCCTCAGGAAAGGAAATAACCCACAAGGATTTAATCCTTAGCCTCTTACAAGCTGTCCAACTGCCACGGGGACTGGCCATCTGCAAGTGCGCAGCGCACATGAATGCCAAGGATCCAGTACTACTTGGAAATGCACTGACTAACAAAGCTGCAAAAAGTTTAGCCTTAACCTCTACTTTTGCACTCGAGACCACACAGAAGGAACTTTACCCTACAGATAAATTTGATCTACAAACTTTACAGGTAATGCAGGAACTTAGTACAGTTCGGGAAAAACAGCGATGGGTTAAATATGGGACTATTCAAAAGCAGGGAGTTTTTGTAGGTCCAAATGATAAGTATGTCTTGCCAACAAACCTTTTTAGGTATGCCTTATTACTGAAGCATGGCCCATCTCATCTGGGCCCTGCTGCTATGGTTCAAATGATCCAGCAAATTTTCTGGACCAAGGGCTTTATAGCATACGCTAAATGATTTTGTTTATCGTGCCTGCTTTGTGCACGATATCATGGTGGTGGGGTGCGGATCACCCCAGCAGCTTTTCCGCTGCCTCCGTATCCATTTCACACAATCTGCATGAATTTTATTGAACTAACTCCTGTTCAACAGAAGCGATTTGTGCTAGTCATTATTGACGCTTTTATGAAATGGGTTGAAGCTTTTCCGGTAGCACACCCAGATGCACTGTCGGTAGCCAAGGCCCTTACAAATAATATTATCCCTCATTTTGGGCTACCTACACGCATCTATTCTGATAATGGCACACATTTCGTAAACCAAGTTATTCAAAAGCTGGCCGCCGTTTTTCAGATCGAGTTAAAACACCATTGTGCCTACCACCCACAGTTAGCAGGGTTGGTTGAACGCCATAATGGCATTCTCAAAGGCAAGTTACATAAACGCATGGCCGAGACACATCAGTCTTGGATAAACTGCTTACCTCTGGCACTCCTGTCCATGCGTACCACTCCCACCTCAAAAGGGGTCACACCATTTGAACTATTATACGGGAGACCTTATTACGTCCCGCAGTGGCAAAATTTTTGCCTGCGGAACGTGAGGGGGGTGAAGAGATAGCAGATTACATGAGGAAATTGTTGCTGACCAGAACTAACACTTCTCTAACGAATGATTGCTTTTCAGATCAGAAGAATAACAGGATCCTGGAAGCGAAATCCGGGAACTGGGTTTGGATTAAAATTGTCAAGAGGAAGACGTGGGTCTCCCCCAAGTGGGAAGGTCCATACCAGGTTTTGATAGCAACACCTACAGCAGTCCGAATAAAAAAAAAGAACATCGTGGATCCATCTGACACACTGTAAACTGGTAAAACAGTTTGAACTGGACAAAAACTTGAGTTCCCCTGAGGAACACTGATTAGTAGTAATCTTGTTTTGTATGAATATCTGACTATTGTAGCAATGCAGGGAAATACCGGAAGGGAGTAGCCTTTCCCACAAAAGCATTCCAAACTAATTTTGTTGTTAATAAGTGTGATTGTTACTTTTCTGTTTTGGCCGTTTTTATTTTTCAAACAAGACTAGCCAAGTAAAGAGAGATGATGCATATGCTCTATCTTTTAATGTTTCAAATTGTTGGATATGCACAGCTATCCCTACTGTAAATGGTGGTCTAATGTTAGGTACAGTCCCTTTGGGGGCAAATAATACATGGACTAATTTACTATTTGAAACTTCAAATGTAGCCTTAAAGGACAAAATAGCATTACCCCTCATGGGTCACCAGAATGGAACTGTAAGGTTGGATGGAGTCAGTGTAACGTAACCATAATTCATAACTGTACAATAGATGGGCACTGTGCAACGAGTTTCAAGCCTATAAGAGTGCTTGTTAATAGTACAGGGCTTATTAATGGCACAAGTTTCTTTGAAAAAATGTTATCTGTGTATGACCTTTTGTTTAAAGGGTTGCAAGACAAAGGAAATCATTCTGTTCCAGTCAATATTACACTTAAAGTAAGTGATTGTTATTTTATCTGTGGTAGAAAAGCATACAAATGGTTACCAAGGAATTGGTCAGGCAGTTGTTTTTTGAGTTATTTAGCACTAGCTATAAGACATACATTTTCTCTTCCCCAAGGTAAAATACGAAATGTATGTGCTGTTAATAAACCTGTTAATCCCGTAGGTAACGTTGATGCATCCTGGATCTATCAACACGATTTGGCCCATAGTAGCAGCAAGGGGCTATCACACATGGACTTGGTCGATGATGTTATTTCCTGGGCTGGTATTCTTCCAGCTTATGGGACAGTAAAATCCATTTGGGAGCTCAGAAAACTGTCAAAACTGTTAAAAACCCTGAGCAATGCAACTTTTTCTGCGCTAGAATTGGTGATGGATGAGTTAACTGCAATGAGGACTGTAGCATTGCAGAATCGTATGGCGCTCGATTTCACCCTAGCAGCGAAAGGAGGTACTTGCGAGTGTTGTCCGTTCATTACAGACAACGAATATGACATTAACAGCCATCTGGAGATCCTACAACAAGTTTCTAAACTTACAAAACCAGGACAAAATCCATTAACTGACTTTTTCCAAAATTGGTTTGGAAATTGGGGAACAGTACTTATGAATGTCTTAATTGCTATATGTGTTGGTGCCATTATATTCCTACTGTTGGGTTGTTGCTGCATTCCTTGCATCCGAATGATAATATCAAATGTATTGTCTGCCAATGCAACTAAAGCTTATTATTCTGAATATACAGAACATGAGTCATGCGAAAAACTGTATGAATAAAATGTATTACTGATACAAAGTGTTGTTAGGGGGGAAATGTACTAAGAATCTTTGTGTTCAACATCTCTGTATCATGTATAGTAAGGGTTAAAATGTGAAACTGCATTGCGTGCAAAGAAATAAGCTAAAATAAGTTGTTTTTCTTGTAAAGAATTTGCTGACCAAAGAGGAATGCACAGATGATACCTTGATCCAGGCACAAGCTTATCTTGTGCCTGACCTCTGACCATCTAAGGCTCCAGGATGTGAATTATCGCCTTGAGTGAAATTCCTTGTCTAGTAACCAGTCACTGTGTACGTGCAGGGAAGGGTATAAAAACCCATGTGAAGTGTACAGAATTTAGACTGCTGACATACCATGTACTTTGTAGCATGTCTCCATGCATGTAAAATAAACCTTTTTTGCTTATTTTTATCTGCGTGATTCTTCCAGTATATGTTAAGAGTATTAAAATCTTTTGACAAGACTCAGTGCAGGTTTTCCCTACAAATTCCAAAATCTATTGGAATACAGCCATGGAAAGGGGTCTACACAGAAACAATGTTAGGGGCTGCTGTTGCTTTAATTCATGTGTATGTGCATCAGGCTGAAGCCTATGCTGCTGTTACTGCTGCTAATAGATGAAGGCCAAGAAGGAGAAGAGTTTTTAGACCCCAGGTAACTTACCACAGTCTACATGATGTGGAAATTGTGTAGCGCTGCAGAGTGGATAGAGATATACTACAGAAACTCTGCAACCTCTGTCTTCCTCAACTCAGAGCCAGGGCAAACCAAGGGAAGCCCATCCCAGTGGAGACAAAGGTATGTGTACCACTTAGAATCTTAGCTACAGGTACCTTTCAGAGACCAACAGGGGACATGCTGGGGTGTTATAGGCTTCAGCATCCAGGATCCTCCATCAATTCATGAATGCTATGCTCCAACATGCTAGTGACCACATACATTTTCCCCATACTCCTGAGGATAGGGCCAGAAATATGTAGGAGTTCTACTTTGTAGCACACTACCCTGAAGTACTGGGTGCCATAGATAGCACACATGTAGAAATTAAGGCACCACCAGGGGAACAGGGAAGGCTCTACATTAATAGATAGGGATTCCACTCTGTTAACTGCCAAGTTGCGTGTACTGCCAAGGGAATCATTTTGAATGTGTCTGCTGGCAACCCAAGCAGTTACCACAACTCACATATCTGGCACACCTCCCAACTGTATCAGATGTTCACCTATCCCACAGGGTAATTTACTGGGGGATGCAAGTTATCCAGTGGAACTGTGGTTGATGACACCCATCAGAAATGCACACACACACTCTGAAGAATACCATAATGAGGCACACTCTCAAACCAGAAAAATCATAGAGCATGTGTTTGGGCTGCTGAAGTCGTGGTTCTGGTGTCCAGATGCATCTGATGGAGCCCTGCAGTACAATCCATGGACATGTACTGAAATATTCACAGTAAGGGCCATTTTAAACAGCATCATCCTGAGACAACAGCTTCAGCAGGATCAACAAAGGGAAAGAGCACACAGCCCACCATGGATGCCATGGTCACTACAGCCACACGCAGGTGAGGAGTCAGAGGGGGAGGGAGCAGCTGCTGTGGATGTAGGCAGATGTAGGCATGGTCAATATGTCCTTGCATTGGCTAGAAGACAACACGTAGCACACTCATCCACCACCTAAAGGCCTAAAACCTTCCTGCTATGCACATACATATAGTAATATTGATGCCAGGCAACTCTCACAACTTTTACCTCCCCATGTATTAGCTTTCTACTTCTTGCATCGGACAGAGTCAGCCCTGAACTATAACTGTTGCAATTGCTGGATTTACAAGGTAAGTGTTGAACCTGGAGTGTATTGTCTAATAATAAAAAGGAGAGTAACGTAGCAACATATCCTTGTGTATGCCATATTAGAAACGCAGCTTTGCTCCCTGCACCAAAGAACAGGCAAATGACGCATTTTATTAACAAACCAAAAGCTCACTATAACTCTGACACAGCTTGCTGTGAGGGAAAGGTCAGTTTGCTATTGATTTCTTGCACTTTGTATTACTTTATTGCCTTTTTATATTTTGTATACTGTGATTTGTTTTCTTTACACTGTGTTTTACGTTTATTCTGCTTTTAATTGCATGTCAAAACTTGAAAAGAGACTACAGCTGTGTATCTTGTGTGTCAGACAGACAGATGATTCCCACCCTCCCAATGTGTTACTGTTGTGTTCTTAAGCACCACTGTCTTTCTAGTTGCCTCCCCTTATGTTAATTTGGCCATATATCTTCTTCCCTGTCTCCTTTCACTGGCTAGTATGAATAAGCACAAAATTATCATTTTTGGGAAATCACTCCCCTTTAACTATTTAAATGTATTGGCCACCGCATTGTATTTCATAGTACCAGAATGCAAAAATACCCACCCCCTTTCAATCTATCTTGCTGTTTTAAAAATAGTGGCTCTCCACTTAGCTAAAACTTACATTACCCATGTTCATATCTAACTGCTTAGTGCACACTGCAGTGTTTAGGATAAAACATTTTTTTTAATCTTACATTTAAATATCTATTGCAAGATGACCAGTTGTTGTTGAGCCCACATTCTGCCTCTCAGTACTCATCTTGGAATTAGTGCTTCTGTTTTCTCCTGGTTGAAAGAGTGCAGTTACATTATTTCCTGGAGATTGCTGATCACCAGAAAGTCTAATGACTGCTTTATAGGTGACAGCTTGGAGTCTGTGCTTATTTTTTTATTCATTTGTTTATTGGCATTTGTTTACCGGGAAAGTCCATTGGGCCAGGATAGCCCATTTTCATGAAAAGCTCCAAAAGAAGAAAGACTTACTTATGGAATTATATAAAGATGCAAGAAAGAATAAAAATGTATAAAAAAATCAAATATTTTCATAGAAATTATAAAACATGACATAGATCATGATACAAACAGATGTAATACAAAAGGTAAAACCAAAGTCCTAGTATATAGAGACAATAATAATAGGATGCCAAACGTAGTGAAAAGACACAAATAATTTCAGGATAGAGTGTAATGAGTGCCAAGAAAAGTATATGACTTTGGCATTAAATTGAGCAGACTCACAGAAGCATAAGAATATGACATTTTAAGAAGGGCATGGAGGATGTTACTTTATCAATACAAAAGGGGGGTGAAGAAGAAGTAGGCAAGAGAGAAAGAGAGACAGATGAGGAAAAGTAAACAATGACAGTAACTAGGGCGATGAGAGAGGAAAGAGAAGTAAGGAAGTGGGAAGATATGAAGGGGAGAGGAGGAATTGGTTAATTAGAGAGAGGAGAGAGGACAGATGGAAGAGGGAAAAAAAGGAAGAGAAGACAGGGCAGAGGTGGAAATGGTAAGTTACAGGATTTTATAGGTAGGGCTATGTAATGTCAGTATAAGTAATACAACAGTTACATAACCACTGGGAGAGAAGATGATTGTGTAGAGCACTTTTAAAGTTGGATAGGTATTACTGTAAATGGATAGAAGGAGGCAGGTTATTCCAAATCTTGGCAATGCTCCAGGAGTAGAATAACCGGTCTGCATGTACGTTGTGTTTGTGACTCTGGAGAAGATACTGATGTTCAGATTGTAGAGTTCTAACTGGGTCATATAGGGTGAGAAAGCAGCTAAGTGTAGGGTAGTCATGAGGCTTGTAAATCAGTTTATGTGTGGTAGTGAGCTGTAGAAGGAGTAGATAGTGTGGGAGTTCCAACCATTGTAATTGTTATAGGGCAATACAGTGGTGTGTAGAGTGGCAACTATTTGTAGTGAATTTAGCAATCTTGTTATAGCACAATTCTAGTTTTGTTATCTGTGAAGACTGAAGGTTTAGTTAGGATTGGGGCACCATAAGTCAGACATGGTAAAAGTAAGATAGAGCTAGAGTTTGTTTACAGGGCTGGAGAGGAACTTGTTATGCCTATAGAGTAACTCGTGTTTTTGTGAGTTTTGCTGATATTATTTTGAATGTGAAGATCAAATTTGAGGTTTTCATCAATTATTATCGCCAGCAGTTTGATCCTGGTGAGAGAAGGAGCAGAGTGCATTGATTCTTGGCTGCTTCTGGTTGGAGAGTGAGTGTCTGTGCTTAACATTCCTGATTGGTCTGGTTGTTATTCAAGGCATCTACCAGAAAAAAGCTACAAGACTACAGACCCTTGCATCATCTGGGACAAGACTCTGGATCACCAAACAGGCTGTGGTCTGATTCTCAACTTGGGTTTGGTGCTAACATTTTGCTTCTAGTGAGAGAAGAAGCAAAGGAGCAGTATATCCCAACAAAGTGAAGCTGTGCTGAGACCAGCATTAGTAGTAGCCAGGTAGTAGCCATTCATGTGACTCTCCTCTTTTCATCATTCTTGACAAGCTAATTATTTTTTTTCAGTAAGTACTGCTTGGTTTGTTTCTATCTTCAGAATATCTGCCTAACTACTTCATCCTTAAGGGACTATGTATTAGTTTCCCCTCAAGTGTTTGGCAGTGCTCTGTATAGACTCAGACATATTGAGTGACATTTTTCCTGTAAAAGCACAATTGAAATTTCTCCAATACCCAGTTGCACACAGGACAACTAGTTTGCAGTGACAAGCACATGTCTCCATAGTTGCAAACTGGATACTCCTGACAGTGATTGATATTCTCACTCCAACTGCCTAATCAATAAAAAAGGGTCTGTTGTCTTGGATATGAACTTTCCCACTGTCTTCATTACCAGCTTGGTGGATAGTGGCATCCTGAGGCAAAGTAAATTTTGCCTCATCTAACTGATAACCAGCTAATTCTCAAACTGATATGGTATGTGAGAGATGTATTTACACGATGTCACTGGAGGCAAAGCTCTCACATAAAAGCACTCCTATTGTCAATAAGGTTGTTAGTAGTACACACACTGCACCCATCACACACATATTGACCCACATATACTCAGGCACTTAAATGTAACCTTCCTAAATCACAAACACCTCCTAGATGAAGTACACATAACAAATAGCCTCAAAAGCCTCAAATGTGCTCTTTCTACATCTCATGGAGCCTCTACCTCTAAGCCCATAAGGCAAGCTACTACACATTTCAACCTTCTAGTTATTGGGGATTCCATCATGAGACATGCTGATGTCCCTCTCACCAGGCTGAGTAAGGAGAAAGTCACGGTCATTTGCTTATCAGGGGCTAGGATCCACCACATTTCGCAGGCACTCAGGTCATTGGACCACAATTACCAATATGCTCAGTCATAGTCCATGTGAGAGTAAATGATGTGAGACATACCTCCCTAGACTATATGAAGAGAGACATCATGGAGCTCTCAGAATGTGTGTCTCAGGCTGGTATGAGCAGCATTTTGCCTTCTCCAAGGATGATGCCACAATATGAACAAAAGATGATTGATTTTAATAATTGGCTTAGTATCTGGTGTCATTATAAGGAAGTGCAATATTTGTCAGCATGGAAGGAGATGGTCTACAGACCATGCTGTCTTTGTCAGGGATGGTCTGCACCTTACCCCTCTAGGTTTTTGAATATTAGCTAAAACATTGTCTTCCCCCATAGTGCCTTTTTAGGCAATGCCAAACTGAAAGTACATCTGACATAACAAATCAAAACCATGAAAATCTAACGGTATTACTACTCAATGCTAGGAGTCTAAACAATAACTCCACTCCCTAGAAGTTCTCCTTGCCTTACAGAATGCTGACATCTGTGTGGTTACTGAGACATGGTTTAAAGCCATGGAGAGCACATCAACAGTGTTAGGTTATAATGCCTTCCACATATTTAGGGCAGCTACTTCACAGGGAAGTACTAAAGGTGGAGGCATCTCTATTTGCATCAAAGATAAATATACTTCAAGGTTGGTCAAACAGGACAGTGTACTTGAGCTGCTCCATGTTCAAATCACCATAGGCAAAATCCAATACCACTTCCTTGCAAGCTATAGGTCCCCCTCTATGACCCAGGAAATCTATACCATGTATTTAAACGTATTAGAAATGCTAACCATCCAACC
The DNA here is from genome assembly GCF_019279795.1 of Protopterus annectens. NCBI lineage: Eukaryota > Metazoa > Chordata > Ceratodontiformes > Protopteridae > Protopterus > Protopterus annectens. The sequence continues at coordinate 947,946,544 of NC_056729.1, forward strand.
CAATGCCATATTCACGAGTGACTTTAATTACCTCACTATTAAGTGGGAATCCTATATGACACCAAATGTACATGCACAAAGATTCTTGGATTTTGTAAACACAAACTCCCTGGACTAGATAGTCAGTATACCAACCAGGGGTGTAACCATATTGGATCTGGTCCTCACTAATATGGGAGAGTGCTGCACACCCCCTCCTGTAATGCCTAACCTGGTAAGGTCAGACCACAAAATGGTGTACTTTGAAGTAAAAATAAAACCTGGACCCCCAGCTAAACCTGGAATATTCAGAAACTATTCTAAGGTCAACCTCCTGCTATTTAGTGAGAATCTGGCAAAATTTAAAGCACACATAAACCCTGAGAACACTGCTGCCTAAAGCAGAACTTTTCACAGAAACTTTGTACAAGCATGTTAATAGCTGCATAGAGGCAGCTGTATGCACCAGGAAGAAGTACATAACTAACTCAAAAAATAAGCCACCCTGGTGGAATCACAAAACCAATAGGCTGTATAACAGGAGGAAGAAAATCATGGCAAAAATTAGGAGGTCCAGCACCCAGCAGGTTAAAGGCACTCTCATCAAACTAAACCAACAGCTCAGAGGACAAATAAAGTCTACTAAAGCCAAATTTGAGGTTAGTTTGGCTTCCCAGGTCAAGGACAACCACAAAGCATTCTTTAGCTATGTCCGCAACCTCAAAGGCAATACACAGCTGTGTGCAGAGCTCATTGTAAGTGGAGCCAGAAGCCAGAGCAAACTTCATGGCTGATAAATTCAGCTCCAACTTTATCCCTCTCTCCCTCACAAACTTCCCTCAGGAAATGTCATCAAATGTAACTCCCCCTTCTATCACTTGGGAACAGATCATTAATGCTCTCTCTCTAAGACCACGAACACTGCATCAATGAGCCAGATAATATCCCAGGATGCGGATGCTTCTAAATAGCTAAAACATGACCCATCAGGGCCTCTAGAATTACTATTTAACTGTAGCCTCCAAACAGGTTTCGTGCCTTATGGATGACGAAAGGCAACAGTCATCCCTCTGCACAAAGGTGGGCCATATACAGACCCATGAATCACTAGTCTTATATGTAAAGCCATGGAAAGAATTATCATGGAGATGATAAATAGAGATATAGTAAACCTCCAGACACTGGACCCAACCCAGTTTGGTTTTGTTAAGGGCAGATCATGCCTACTCAACCTGGTGGACTTCTTTGAGACGGTCACCAAAGCAATGGATGAGGGCAAAATCATTCACACTGTCTACTTTGACCTGGCCAAGGCATTTGACACAGTACCCTACTTGGACATTGTTGACAAACTCAAGAGGTTAGATACAAACGTGTATGTCACCCATTGGGATCCAGGAAGTTAGAATTTGGGAGTCCACTTCTACAAAGAGGCAAGTCACAAGTGGAGTCCCTCAGGGATCAGTTCTTAGCCCACTCCTTTTTGGCATTTACTTCTCATAAGTCAAGGCCAATGTCAGTGGTCTCTGGCTGACTAAATTTGCAGATGATTGCAAATTAGGAGCTGTCATTGAATCTCAAAGTGACACAAATGTTCTCCCAGAGGGGCTGACACAGACAAACAACTGGTGTCAGAGCCATTGACTAAAACTAAATGCCAAGAAATGTATAATAGTATCCTTTGGGAAGTCATCCATTCCTGGTAACTATGATATTGACAACACACCCCTTAGAGGTGACCCAGTAGACAGAAACTTAGGAACACACATAGATAGTAATCTAGCCTTTGACCACATTATGTCTACAGTGGTAAGGAAATCATTTTATGTTGTGCAACTTATAAACAAAGGTATGGCATCTAAGTCCAAGGAAGTCATTGTTCCAATCTATTCAGCAATCATTAGACCTATCATTGAGTACAGTACTCCCTTTGGTATGTACCTAACCAGGCATATCCAACAATTGGAATGTTCACATAGGTTCCTCACTAAAAGAATATAAGGAGTAAGCAAAATGTTCTATGTAGACCGCCGCAAGGCCTTAACCCTGTATTCTGTCTCCTACAATCTTTTGAGAGGAGATCTATGCCTGGCATCTTAACCCTGTATTCTGTCTCCTACAATCTTTTGAGGGGAGATCTATGCCTGGCATATAGGACATTGTCAGACCCCACTCTGATGGACCTCCTGCATATCTACAAAACAGACAGCACCAGAATTATCCATTCTAAAGACTTAAACATTGCCTTTGATATAAATAGGACCTGCCGCAGAGATAGGTTTGTATCCCAGAGACTACCCCGTTTATGGAACAGACTCCCCATCCATGTGAAGCAGAGTTCCTCCCTAACCCAATTCAAGTGCAACCTGTACAATTGGATGGGAAACTGGAAATTCATCCTTGGTTTGGCACCTATGTCTCTAATGGACATGGGTAACTTGTAAATCGTTCATCCTCCCAGGCTCATGGTTACACTTATCAAGGGTATCAGAACTTGTTAGAGACTTGAGATGCATTGCTAGGCTTAAAAAGGCCCTTGTGATCATTAGCCTAGTAAACACCTATAAACATGTGAACCATCTTTGAAATGCTAAAAGTGCTATCAAAGGAACTGTTCCTGAAACATATCTACAAATGTAACAGAAAATTCTATGTTAAGGTATTGCCAATCATGTACACCTGTGAAATGCCCTGACAAACATGCCCTTGCCATCAGTACAGTTCTAACCAATGCATACAGATAAAAGTGTAAAAGGCTTTGCTAATCAAAATATATATATATAAAACAATTAAATATATTTTTGTTAATTTCAGCATATGCAGTATGTAGCTGACAAAATGCAAACATACCTTCTCAAGTTCTGTAATCCTCTGTGCATATACATCCCAAAGTAATAGCCTCTTTTCTGTGTTCTCCACATAAACAACTCTCCTCACCTTCAGTTTCCCTAGCTATATGGTTGCCTTTTTATGGTGTAAATTCAGAAATGTCAGCACGGTTTATATGCAAATAGGTTGTGAACTCATCAGAATTGCTGAATTTTACTTGGCTCTGTGTATCAAATGTAAACATAGTTCTGTCACTCCCTCAGTGGTTGTTTTTAATGGATTGTAATTGTGAATGATTACTGGTACTTAGAAGGAAAACACAACAGCAATGCAGACTGCCCACATCCAATGGGTGTGTCAGGTTAGACTTACAAAGTGTTAGATGTAAGTTTGTCGAGGTTGGAAATTAAGTAAGTAGCACACAATTCACAGGTTCTGTTCCTTAACATCCAACCTCCCCTTTATTTGTTGGCAACTGCATATTATATTACCATTTAACATCCTCACACATTTTAAAGACAATGATATAGAATGGCTTACATACTGCATGTTTCAGATTATTGGTCAGATAAGAGAAGAATGAGCAACAAACACAGAGAGGTAAGACAGAGCTACGTATTTTCAAGCAATACTCATAACTGGTTGTGTGATCACTCAGTGCACTGCATCCAAAATTAATAAATGTAAAAATAACTGTTAAATGGTTTCATATCACTGTAGATGATGTTGCAGTTGGTTGTATGTGGAATGACTTCAGTTCCTTGCTGCAAAGGTGTTTGTGTAGCAAAGTGGGATAAGGCTCCCTTACTGTGTTCTGAAAGTTCATTGGAGTAAGAGTTCATATCCAGACCTATATAGAAATATTTCATGTGTACTAACATTTTTGTAGTGTGAATGCCATAAATTGCTTTTTTGGAGGGGGAAGTATTTGCATGATGTGCAACTTAGCGCAAAGATGGGAAATAGAGAAAATGAATGTCGAGTTTGGCTGTGCTTATCCTGTTTGTGCAAAGTGCGTCAGTGTGTAAACTGGAAAAGTGGCCTACCCAAGAAGCAGGCAGAACACCTGTAGACAGGACTCAAAGAGATAATAATTGAAATCGGATACATTCAATTAATTCTGTTGGGCACTGCGCAAACACATTAAGCGGTGTTGTGAGGCAGTTAACACAGAGACATTAAGAATGATTATTAAATTAGGAAATATCATGTATCTAGTCCTGTGGCAGCAGGTGTAAGGGTAGGGCTGGAGAACAGATGGTCCTGGCTCTAGTACAGAGTGTGCAACCTATTTTTACTGTTGTGACAGTGCAGATTATAGCAATGAACTGAAAAATAGACAAGTGTAATTTCAATATTGTTGTGTAGGGCTGCCATACACATGGTTGTGGGTTCTAATACAGGATATTACATACACTTTTACTGTTGTTGCACTTCCCATTATATTCACTCTCACTTATAATACTTAAATTGTGGAGATGATATGAATTATATGTATGAGGGATGACACACCATTATTGTGTTTTCAGATGCATGACTGTGGGTATACTGTTTACTATATTTCTGTAAGTATAATTCTGCTATCTGGACTTACATGGCCTTCACAATTATATGAGACACATGCACAAGTGGATCTGTAGCCAGTAACCTTGTCAGGTCACACACATACATGTGTAACAGCTCAAACTTTCACCTGTATTTATGTATGATTCTTTTTTTATTATAGCACAGTTTTTTATTTTTTTTCAAAACAGGTTTATTGTTTTAACATATAAGAGAAATATCATAACAATTTTATACAAGTAATTAAAATAGGTATTATTATAATATTCAACAAAACAACTAAAGTATTTACAAAGACATCCACTACAATCAGATCAATTAATTAAACTAAAATACCATGCTATTGAAATTAAAATTTTTTTAACAAATTTTGTAAATTATCCCATACAATATAATAAGATGTTTTTCTATTTGTTCTTGTCCTAATTGTGTTTATTTCCATATGGCACACTATATTCATAACATTTTTAAATTCATTGAATGAAGGAGGTGTATCTGAAATCCAATTTCTAGTTATTATTTTCCTAGCCACTGCTAGAATAGACCATAACAAGGGAAGCTTAACCTTTTTAACACTTTGAGGTACAGGTGTGTTGATTAATATAAGAGATTTAGAAATAATGAAATTATCTGTAAAGAGCCTGCAAAATTCATTAATTGACTTCCAGTATTCTTTCAATTTTATACAGTCATAAAACATATGAGCCCAGTCAGCATTAATTTCTACATTACATCTCTTACATAAATTATCTTTATTATTTATTTTATTCATCATCAAAGCTGTATAAAAGATCTATGTAAAATTTCCATGTATAAAGTCTCCAGACAATGGAAGACGTAGTTCTATAAGCAGATTCCAAAATATATTGTTTATCTTGTTGATTTGGTGGGTCCCCATTAATAGAAGTGAAATAATTCCAGTATGAATCTACACTGTAAAAAGTTTCTTGTCTGATAATTTTATGTATGTATGAAAGTTTACCTTTATCAGAAACTTTATGTTGTAAATTTAATATCAAGTAATCAATCAGTGTTGGAATAGATTCTTTAACTGTTATAGACATTAGATCTATTTTATTAATGAGATGTTGTCTAAAGGTCTGAACCTCTAACCAGCAAGTTTGTCTTAGATCAAATTCTTGTTTTAAGAAATCTAGATTTTTAACTTTATTATCAGATATCAACTGATACCAGTACTTTAGATCATTATCTATAGCTAAATGAGTTCCTTCAGAAGTAGATGACAAAAGCATACCCTGAGTATACATTATAGGGAATACAATAAAATTCCATTCCCTATACTTAGGGTGCATGAATAGAAAGTTACGATAACTAATAATAATATTTAATGGGTAACAAACCATATGTTTAGGTGTAATAGGTGAAGTATAAAATTCCTTTAGTAACCATAACATGGAGTTATTTACAATCATATTTTTTGTGTTAAGGAGATTTTCATGAAGTGCATACTAATTAGCTCCCAATAATCTTTCCATTTTGTGACATATGACTGATCTATTAATAAAGTAATAACTTTTACAATAGAAGAGATAGTATATAAATTAAAGTCTGGAAAAGAAATACCCCCTTGAGACCAGCTATTAGTATGTTTCTTTAATGCAATCCTAGGACTATTAGGTGCCCATAGGAAATTTAACATTAGTGTATTCAGTTTCTTGATAATTTTTTTGTAGGTGGAAGTATTATTGATTGTATTAAGTATAAAATCTTGGGGAATATTATCATTTTAATAATTGTAAGTCTCTCCTCCATAGTAAAAAAACATATTATTCCAGGTATTAAAAAGATTTTGTATATTAAGAAAACAGGTATTATAATTATTATATATAATAGATTTAATATCTTTAGATAGTATTATACCTAAATAAGTTATCTGACCTGAATTGGGTACATATTTAGTAAAATCACTAATGAGAATATTTTTTGTGTATATATAGGTAGTATTTTAGTTTTTTCTCCATTGAATATTAAACCAGAAATACTTTTAAAATTCATCATGTTATCAAATAGAGACTACATAGAAGAATTAGATCCTGCTGATGTAATTAGAACATCATCTGCAAAAAGTTGAATTTTGGATGTTGTATTTACATCTATTTCAAAACCCTCTATGTCAGTACTGTTTCTGATCAAATTAGC